>NW_018127905.1:795301-800930 GCF_001952655.1 Monopterus albus | reverse complement strand
CAGAGAAAAAGATAACAATACAAGGAAATCAGTGGCCAGATGGAATACACACACCACATACACACAAGCAAGGACATACTGTCAATTCAAGGCTGGCCAATTACTAGCAACCTCACAGTGGGCTCTGCTAGAATTGGAAACAGAAGGGAAAAATGCAAATTAAGTCAGGAGATGAAATAAAACTTAGTGAATCATTAGTCTGGAACATGCAATTAGATTCATCTGACAAGACTGTAGGAGACAGTGGCAGCAGTAGTCAGAGCCACAGTGTCCAGGGAACAGAGCTCTTTAGCTTTCTTTATTTCTCTGCCCACTTTCACCCAGGCACTTAAGTATGTTTTATCTAAATCATGCTACAGAACACCCTAGATTTGGAAAAAAATTTGAGCTGAAATCACGAGTGGTGATTGATTCCACAAGTTAGGTGGCCAATGAATGACCACCTGCTCTTCAGTCAACATGCAGACAGTCAGAGAGAGGGTAGAGATGGCTGTTAGTGACAGCAGAACAGGGGTTTGGTGCATCCTCTTCAAGGGTGAAGGGTTTTATTTGCAGGAGTGAATTGTCAAACTAGAGACATGTGCATGTTTAGTACCTGACAGAGGCGTTGCAGTGACATCAAATATCTTTTAGCAGCCATATTGGAAGACCTTTTTAGGAGTAATTTAACAATGACACACACCATAATATCCAGTCTGTACAGCTCTGATCTCATTAGGTGGAGTTGGCTCATGTGTAGCCAAAACCAGCTTAAACCACTATGTGTAGAATTCTGATTAAAACCTCATTCAAAGTATTCTAGAGAAACCGGTTTTGTTTTTGTCATTGTTGATTCTTTCACTATGAATCACCAAAATCACAAGTTTAAAACACACAAGGGGCTTTAAAATGGGACATTTTCAACATAATGTTATTTGACCCATTAGTGACAGTTGACCAGATGCTTGTTACACAGTCATAAACTACCAAAAGTGCACTGAATTTTTCACTGCTGGTTTTTATAACTGTTGATAAATGAAAACCTGTGACTTCAATTTGGACAAAGTGTGGCCAGTAAAGCAGGCATAAATCAAAAGAACTTTTTTTTTTCTATATGATCACAACATTAAGATTTAACAGGACAGCGGGACTAATATTTCACTAAGTATGACAGACTTATGAGACCGAAACTGTTCAAAATCAGTTTAAACACAAGTTCGTTTTGTTTTATTCAACTGAGATATGCAAATCTGGTGAATGTGATGTAATCTATAATTACTAACTGTTGTGGGTAACAAATACGCATCCACATTTAACAAATATCTAAACATACCTACACTGTTTATCATGCAGGTGTTATCTGTATAATAAGAACTTTTTTTTTATATACACACACATTTGTAAAAACCATTATACAGCTGTTATCTGTTTATATACATATATATAAACAGATAACATCTGTATAATGATTTATACAGGTGTACTAAATGTCTGTATACTTGCATACAACCACCTTCTGATCATTTGCATATCTTGTAAGCATTTCAGAAATGTTATAATTTTGAAATATAAGTGCTATCCCCCAATATGGCCACCGACAGATACACTGTGCCAGCTGAAAGCCCTATTCTGATGCTTTAGTAGACAAAGCATGCCTCATAATCAAACCTGCCTTGTGATTTGACACTGGACAAGTGTCAACAGCAAGGACTCTTACCTTACACGAGTTACCACATAGGAGGAAGGAAGAAAAACACAAGTAAGGCATTTTTACACTGCTACTGATGTAATACTGAAAAATGTCATTTTATTTATGCTTTCTCTAAGGTAAATGAAAAAGTAAGCTTTGCTGTGATTTGTCAATGAGATAGAGTCAATAATGCTATACATTTGAGTGTTTGACCTTTAAAGGGACCTGAAGATGGGACTTTATTGATCTTTATGATCATTTAGTCTCTGTTGATAGCAGCTAAAACAGAGGACAGATGGAGCTCAGTGGACTCTAAAGGCCAGTCGATGGCATTTGAACAACAGCTGCACTCTAAAAAGCAGCATTTTAAACAACAGCCAAACACAAAATAAAGAGAGTTAAGGAAAAACTGTCATCAGTGATGGTATTATTGACTGAAACATGAGGGACTGTCTTTAAGGGATCAATACTTTAAGCAGGACTGGGAATAAATGGGAGAACTAATTGTCAAACTACATTAGAACCGGGTCAGTCCTACCTGAGAAGTTGCGTGTGGCGAGCATAGTAGTCAGGATAGCACCCTGGGGGAGAGGAATGGAGACAGAAAGGAACAGACTACCATGTGTATACAGGCTGAAAGGTTAATGACTGGATATTCTGGTTCTTATGACTAAGACCAAATATTTTAATTTCTCCCCTAACTTTAGTGCAGCAAATTGAACCATCATTTTGGGGACTTTCTCCCATCTTGTATAGGAGCTACTGTTGTCACTCACCTTGAGTTTCCTCCTAGCATTGAATTTCTTCAGGCACTCCACAGTCTCTTGTCTGTGCATCATGGAAGCCACAGTGGACCGTTGCTGTGAACACAAGGAGACGGTGTGCAGTGTTTTAGGGTGTGTTCATAGACATGCCTTGACTGCGCTTAAAATGGTTGAAAAAGTGTTTGTGAAAGTGTATATGTGACACGTACGCAGATCCAGGGGTGTTTGAGTGCGTCTGTGGCAGTGACTCTCTTGGCTGGATTAATGGTCAGCATCTTGTTGATCAGGTCTTTTGCCTCTGGAGTCACTGTGTCCCATTCTGGAGAAGGGAACTGTTAAAAGAACGGCATCACAGAAACCATTCAGAGTGCTTAATATGCATCTACTTGAACTATGAATGCGCAAGATTAATGTGCATTAAGAAGTTCTAACTCTTTTTGCTTACTGCCATGCACACTATTTCATTTCCTTCACTTGTGCAGAAACAATGAGGCTGAGGTGATTTCTCTCTTTAAAGGTCAGTGTATCTTTGAACAGCCAACAATCCATTGTTAGTTATTGAGCCTCAAAGCTTTTGCACTGCCAACAAAAATGTGTCATGCAGTATCACATTTTAAACAGTTTCAAGTACTGAAAGTTTATATCAAGCGGTCAGATTTTAGGCCAGCTTACTTTAATATGTCCTGACCTAAATTTAGGGGACTTTTCTATAATTAGATGCAAAGCTCCTTCTTTAAAGATTGGTGTATTGTGCATTTGCAACAACAGTCAAACGGGGAAAAACAGGGAAAAAATGTATACCCCAGATTAAAGGTAGCCTTATGAAGTATCTTCCAACCAAAGTTCTGTTTACATTGAGAATTTCTTAGCAAAAACAATGTTTGTATGCTTGAGGCCTGACAAACATGCAGTCTTCCCTGCCTTTCACTGGTGCACTGCTAATTTTCTTGGTTACAAACACCAACTGTAAATTAGTGGAATATTCTCACAGTATTGGCAGAAGTGTGTACTGTGTGTACAGGTCAGTGCATGTTTGTCCTTGTGTGCATATGAGATACAAACAAGATGGGGATCCACTCATCAAATTATTGCCTCATAGCACTGCTAGGGGTCAGAAACGCCACTGGGCACCGGTGGCTGTGTTTGTGACAAGTTACTATATGGCCAATGCCTCCTGATAACACAATAACACATATATGAATTCTTGCCATCATGTTCCACCATCCATCACTTCTGAGAATGGACAAAGCTGGTACATTACCAGTACCTTTGATTTAATGTGATATCTGACCTTCAGTTCTTAAGCAATTTCAAGCTTTAGGTCCAGTGTACTGGACCATAAAAGATTTACTTTTCTGATATATAGCATTTCTATCCATCTCCCTTTCTCACTCCTCTAACCCACCCATCTGGCTGGTTGTACAGTGGAGAATAGACAACAGATGCTGTTTACAGAGCTACAGCCTGTCTGCTATGGTACGCTTTTCGTAGAGATATGACAGAAATTTAACAGGAGAGGCAACACAGGGTGGTATTAAAAATGTCTGACAACAAAGTTATAAGAGGGAGACCTCACAACCACCTAGTTTTTAAAATGACTTAGGGTAAATTTAAAAATGTATTTCATTAGTTGTCCTCAGACTCAGTGACTTAATGCTCTCTTAACATTACAAAAAGACAGAGGAAGAGAGATACAGAGAGAGCCCGACTGTCAAACTCACATCATAAGCTCCAGCTTTAATCTGCTGGTATAGTCTGTGCTGGTCTTCATCCCAGAATGGAGGGTATCCCACCAGGAGAATGTAAAGGATAACACCTACAAACACACAGCTCACTTAATAATTAACAAATTTCCAAGCACACACTCTAGGAACAAAAAATGTTAATGGCTCAATTATCAAAATCATACGTTTGGAGCAACACTCTATAAAGTGAGAAACAAAGAAATATAGATGCAGATAAAAAATACATAGTGTAAGTAAAGACCAGTGTGGTAACAGATACACACTATGTGCCTGTATTAGATTAGGTGTTACCCAGGAAGGTGGGTTTTTTGATTGGCTGGCCAGTTGCCAGGAAAAGATGAAAGGCCCTCTATGTGACGATGAGATGGTCTGACCACAAACACAACACTGGCTATTGTTCCTGTGGGCTCAGTCTGCCAGCACAGGTGTGCATGGCAAGGAGTGCAAGTGTGGCTTTAGACGGTGTGTGTGTTTGATATCTGAGGTCCAGGTGGCCTGGCCCATCAGGAGTGTGTGTAATGAGAGTCTGCAATGATTAATTGAAGAGGTTGGAGCCCTCTGTCCTTTACTGTGGTAACCGAACTGGAGAGCAGCACACCCACACACAGAGCATACTGAATGAAACATTAAAAGTACATTGTGTATCATTTGCAGTCAAGTGTTGCGATTTGACTTTCCATGAAGGCTTCTAAACCAATTTATACTTTATCAGTACTTAGTTTTTTACATGTGATTTACGCTGGCTCAATCATATTTTACATCCCACTAACGCTTGTGATGGGTGAAAAGTAAATGGTCTTTATACTGAGGCTTGAATTTTTATGCAAAGTTCTACATGCTGACTGCACATGTATATGTAATTACATGTAAAATACAAAGTACAAGTGTAGTTGGCCATACCTTGTACTGCAGTAGCAAACACTGAATAACAATATGGATTTCACACAACAGGCTGAAAAACTGTATATAAAGGCTGCTAGGTGTGTTTTACCACAAAAAAAAACAAAAACAAACACAATCCTGAAAAACCTAAAGCATGAAATGATTAACCTAGCTCAGCATAAAACTGAAAACTGAGGGAAACAGAAACCTGGTTCTGTCTAAAGCTCCAAAAATGATGCCTAGCAACAGCAATTAATGCATAAAAACCTAAAGACACGAACAAAAATTTCAACATGAACTCAAATTTGAAGCTGATTTAAAGTAGCTGTAGAGCTAAAAGCCACATTCAGTGGAAACAAATTTGGTGAGTAAATGGTGTACATAAACTCCCACTCAAGATGCTAAACTGTCAGAGCTGAGTGGAGCGACGAGGAGGCTGTAATCTTCCTTAAACTGATACATGAAACACTAAATATGTAAGAAAACGTGCTATTGTTTTCTTGTTGCAGTTTCTCCAGTGTCAGAAAATCCTATGTAAAATCTTAAAAAAAAAAATGAAAATGTATTTA
>NW_018127905.1:790313-795237 GCF_001952655.1 Monopterus albus | reverse complement strand
CTGGCTGCTGACCATGGTTTTTGTGTGCTAATAATAAGCAACTGCTCTGTAAGGCTTCCCCTAATTAAACACATCATGGTTTGGGTTTTTCCTGAAATGACAAACAGGTTAGCAGGAGATCTTACCACAGGCCCACATGTCCACCGGCTTGCCATAGGGATCTTTCCTCAGCACCTCTGGAGACAGGTACCCAGGTGTCCCAGCAAAACCTGGAACATACAACCAAAATTTACACTTCCTATATGTGGAAGTCTATCAAAAGCTCATTGGGACTACCTTCTAAAAGGCAGGCATTTTATGGTAGCTAAGTATCAGTGGTTTCATAAAATGAAGTTTTGGAGCTTGTTACACAGCTCATAAAGAAAGGAAAACATCCTCTGTGGGTATGTAGTTTGGCTCACCAACAGCAACACGCTGCCTACTTAAAAAACACTCAAAGCACTGACAGACCCTGTGGGCAATGAGACATAGTACGACTAGTAGTAAAATCAGAACCATGTTAACTGGATCCAGATGGAGGCTGGAGCTGGGGCATAACAGAGCAATTATTTCTCTGTTCTACAGGGAATAATGAGAAAGAAAATAGGCCTAGTATCCATATAATCCAAATCTGGTGTAAGAGCCAAGAGAGGTGGCACACCTTGTTCCCTTAAATAGGTGTGATATAGCAAGAGAGACGTAGGCTCTGAATGATAAAATGGCATCGTTTCTGATTTTGCTACTTACAGAAATACAAAACTGAGATAAAAATGTAGCTGTTCTGTTTCAGTTAGACCTTTCCTGACAACAGGCAGTACATAAATATTACACTGTCATCTTAGAAAGAAAATCAGAGATGTCTGAAACTGGATACATGCACCAGCAAGAGAGGATACAGGAAACTATGTAAGGGCTGGTGTACTCAAAGTCAAACTCTCATCAGTAGCCTAAGTATTGTATGTGCATACCGTTTATAAATAAAGGGGTTGTATAAAGTATTTTTTCAAGAAAACAGTAGAACTACTGTAGGAAAAGCACACATATGAAACATTATTCATCAATGTTAAACAGCCAGTCTGGAGTTCATTAGCCACTTCTTAGTCACAACTCGGTCACTGAGAACATGACAACAGCAAAACACAGTTGTAATAATATAAATTGTAAATTGTGCATAATATTGCACATTGCTAAACCATCTAGTTATAAATTTAACATGTCATAAGCCATTTATTCAATGTTTGTATACTTATAAATGCTAAATTAGCAGGACTCCAACTGAAGTCTTACCAAAACTGAACCCCAGAACTTCAGCTGCATCTCACAGTTTCCCTCTCCCTTAAACTTAATTCACTGAGGATGATTGTAAGATTCTGTGACTTTGGAAAAAGTAAATGAATTTTGAACTAAGATTTTTTTTTCCATCAAATCATACTTCCTATTTACATTACCTAAAGCATGGTGGAAAACCAATAGGGAAAATCTTAAAGTTTTAGGCGTCCATTCCTGCCACTTCAAAGAAAAGCTACTACATACAGGCGATTAGCCTCTTGTAAATAACAATATGCATATACAGTAAATACATACTGTACAGTTTTGTTGTGCCTCATTATCACATTCAGGGACTAAGCCTGTAAATAAAGAGAGCAACAAGAGTGGAAAAACAGCCTATGGTTCAAAGTGTTAACATAACAACAGCATCAAACTATCAGTGTGACTGGCTAGTTGTGATGCTGGCTCCCACCTTCTGTGGCTTACAATGAAACGATGCATATACGTTTTGTTTTTCAGTTATGACACTACACCAGCTACAAAAATCCTCCCCAGGACAGCAACGTTTTTATTTATTTTTATAATACAGCCAGAGAATATCAACCTAAAAGCCAATTGAGAAAGTTGTGTGTACTCACCAAACCACGCCTGCTGGTCTCCCTGCACTTCAATGGCTAGGCCAAAATCTGCCAGTTTAACTGCTGCACCTTTCAACTTGCTGGCAAGGAGCAAATTCTCTGGCTTGATGTGAGGAGACAGATAAAAACAGCTCAGTATTTTGCACTAATATAGTGATATCACTGTAGAATCAAAATCAGCATGACCGAACTAAAGCCTTTAAGAAGTTCTAGTGTTTTGATTGCTGGCAGCGTAGAGGCTTTTACAGGGGTCTTATGATTCACAGGGTAATAATGTTAAGGACTGATGCTGTACAGTGTGTTTGACTGCTTTGAGCTAAAGGCCACCTGCAGCAGCTGTCTGACTGAACAGCTAAAGGTCTAGTGGTAGAAGCTACGTCAGAGTCCACCCTCTAAACACACGCATACACATCACAACTGAGCCATGTTGAGTCTGATTAGATTTTGGTTCAGTAGGGGGGGCACAGCTGACTTCACCCAGGCAGCCCAGGTGGATGCCATTCACAATTTGCCGGGCTGGCCCAGCTGGTAGAGAACGGCTGGGGTGTGAGAGTCGGACAGTGACTCATGCCAAACCTCAGCAGGAGGTGTTGGGGAAGAGCAGGTTCAGAAAAGGTTCAGAGAGGATGAATAATGAATTTGCTGACATTTTCAAAGCAGTTTCCTTGATAGCACCACATAGGAAATCGTTCAAAATGACTGAGATGTAATGTTATACCAACAAAAGGGAAGGAAGCTATTGATCAAAGTGGAAGCTGCTTTTATTCTGTAACAATTCTACTCAATTATCTAAACAGCAGTGTGGAGATATATACATTACGAGGGGAGCAAGCCATAAGTCATGTGGAGGCTCTTACATATATTCACTCTGTCACATAGGTTAATTTTGACTCAAATATATAGGCTACTATACTTTTGCTCTGACATACTTTTCCTATATTTGTGCTTCTTCATAAACTTTCTTGATACATTAAGTCAAAATATTATTTTTTCCAAAAATCACCCTATAATTACAAACTATCACAACAAACATACCTCAAGGCAAATATTAAAATAACTGCATCGCAAAACTTTAAACTCATAAATAAATAGAAAAGTTATAAAAAAAAACTGATGCCGAAATCTTCATTTGTACTCAGATAAAAACTTGTGAGCTCATAAAGCAGTAGTTTCTTTCTGTTTCTTTATGAAGTTGATTTCACCACCCCCTCAGGTATTACAACATTAAAAGAAAACTCCAAATCCAACATTTGGCCAAATGGTTGGCTACTGGGGTTTACGTCTTCCTTAAGCTACTCATATTTATGATTTCACCTTGGAGTGCTCCCTGCTAATTTCTAATAAACATTCTTAAATTTTCCCAAAGTAAAATTTAGCACATATATTAATTTGAATTGTACTCATGGCATTGAACAAATTCAAAGAAAAGCTACTACACTGTATGGCAAATTCTGTGATCCTATTCAGAGTTAAGAAGTAGACAAAGTGTCAACACACTGGAGATGTTGTAGCAATGTTGTATGTTTGTTTTGCCAGAACTAAATCTGGAAGTTACATCCTGCTGCCTCTAACTGCCCTGACTGAACATAAAGGCAAACCATGACGCCATATTTAGGAACCCTTCAGTGTCATGTGAATACTCCTACTGCTTCCTGCATTGCTTGTCATTCAAAGCTTCATAGTAACTGAATCTCAGCCAAGCAAAACTGACTTTTCCACTACCCACATACATACAGTGTGTTATGCATTCAAATATCTCTTAAAAACATGCTGAATTCATACAGTACATTCCTATCTTGTTATAATGTAGATGAGAGCAGATTTAAGTGTTTGTGTCAAGTGATGTATGCAAGAGGCCCAAATGACATATGGTTTATATGGCTCTTCATATAGTGCCTACATATCACCTACACAAACTGTCTGTGTGGTTGATTCCAGAATGCATCAGTCATGCCATTCACTGAAAGTTAATTCAATGCAATTCATCAGTCAGAGTGCATATTTTGAAGCAGCTCGAACTGTTAGTAGAGCATGTGTGAATTTGAAGTCATACAGGTCTGGAGGGCATGCTGAGGTCTGGCGTCTGTGGAAGAATGAAAGAAGGCGAAAGGGAAAAGAGAAGGGAATGCAGAGCTAGGGGATATGAATTCATCATACAATCATTGCAAACACTTCGTACTATCCTCCACCCAATCCCAGTCCTTGGAAACAGCCATGCAACCTTGTGGACTGAACAAATGAAGGACACCCTCTAACCAATCAACTTCTATCCTTACTGTAATTTTATCCACACTTGATTTGATTTATTCTTTCAAGCATGTAAAGACAGTTGATATGACAACACGCATAATTTTACACATATCCAACAAATGCTAATCCAATAACAATTTGCTTATACCTAGTACATGCTTGAATGGAGTAGGAAGAAGTCAGACTTATCCAGTCCTACCCCATGACATCATCTTACCATCATTGGTTTGCAAGCAGTATCTCTACATAAATAATTCTCTTCTACACCACACAAGTAATATACTAAAAAAATTATAACAGAATGTTAACATTCTTACATAATTACATTCTTAAATAATTATCTTCTACACCACACAAGTAATATACTAAAGAATTATTACAAAGTATTAACATTCTTACCCCACACCCACAATGTTCCATCTGGTTAATCATTAAGCCTGTTCTTGCATATATCTTGATTGACACATACCTTTATATTTATGTTTAAACTCGTCAATTCTATTACAATTTTTTATGTCTACACTTAAATTATTCCATAGTTTTACCCCACTTATGGAAATACAAAATCTTTTTTTGGTTGTACATATAGCATGAATTTTATAATTTAACTGACCCCTTAAATTGTATCCCCCATCCCTTTCATTAAATAGTTTTTGAATTCCACCAGGTAATAAATTGTTCCTGGCTTTATACATAAACACAGACGTCTTATCAGTCAGTTAAAGCAGCAACGTCTATAAAGCCAAAATCCCAAATACTATACAACGTAACAAGCACTTCCCTGCTGC
>NW_018127905.1:780132-789093 GCF_001952655.1 Monopterus albus | reverse complement strand
ATGAATTCCTTATATAACGCATTCTTCTTTTTACATGCATTCTGTAATCCCTTACTCATCCACGGTTTCCCACTGTAATTCCTCTTGTTTTTATACTGCTTATGAGGACAGTTCCTGTCATATACCTTCATGAATATATTTAAAAATTTGCTCATATGCTTTATCTAAGTCTTCCTCTTTGTAAACTGCTTCTCAGTCCTGCCCCCTAAAGTCCTCTTTTAGCCTCCTTACAGCATGTTCGTTCATCACCCTCCTATAAAAAAGATTTGTTTTTGGCCTCTCTTTTCTATACTGGCCCTCATAAACCAAAAATAAAGGTAAATGATCACTAATATCATTTATAAGTAATCCACTAGACATTTTGCTATCAAAATCATTAGTAAATATATTATCTATTAGTGTTGCATGCTGGGTTGTTAATCTACTTGGTTTTGTAATTTTTGGGTGTAAACTACATCTATATAATGTGTTAATAAACTCATCAGTTCCTGTGTGCTTGTTAGGATTCAACAAATCTATATTAAAGTCACCACATATGAACATTAATTTATGACTTATTGATGAGTAATTTTCTTCCAGCCAGTCATTAAATGTTTCTATACTGGCTCCAGGTGCTCTGTAGATACAGCTTATTACAACATTCTTCTTCAATTGCAGTTATGACAATACTGCAAAGTAATAGTTGTCAATAAAAAGAAGTCTGACAAGGCTGTCAGATGGTGAAACTAGCCCACTGATTAGCCAAATTTGTTTGGAAGATAGAATGATGGCGAACCCTAAAATCACCCAAGTGTTATAAACATCCACTTCAGGTTACAAATCAAACTCCTTCATTCAATTGTGACAGTACATGTCGTGCAGCGTTTTTCTGTGCATCTGGTGTTTCAGTCCCCACAGAGCAATCATTTTTCGGTTTCCCCCAGTGGTTTCAAACGTCTGACTACACAGTTGGCTTGTTTACAACCTGTCAGATCATGTTTCTGGCCCCATCTGACTTTGCTGTAGCAATGTTGTTGTATTGCCAGATCTCAGCAATCTCAGCAGAAAGGACCATTTTGGCTGCCCTTGGGTCCAGAGCTAAAAACTGGATTCATTTTCTGCATGGAAAATGGAAAGTAAGTCATAGTTGGTACACTTCCACAGCCTGGATAGGCATGACAGTCTTCTGGTTGAATCATCACTACAAATAATTAACAACACTGTGCTAAAAGATATCACTTTCTAGATTGAAAAAAATGGCACCATGTTTCTTCACAGCTACAACAATGAAGTGTTTTAAATTCAAACAATTTTCATTTGTGCCTCTTAATGCCTCCACAACATCAACAGCTGTGACATGTAAATTTAGAGCCACCCAGTACACCAGACTGCTACACAATACATGACTTCTTAGAAACTGAACTATTTCATTTTAATTCAAACTACTGGCTACAATGTAAACCTACAGGACTTTTACATTATCTGGAAAATTTAAAGTGAGACTACAGAACTTTGCAACACTTATTTTTGGCGAGTATGATGGTATCATAACAAACTGAAACAATGGCCAAGCATATGATAATTACACATCTCTTGTTGAAACAAACTAGAGTGGTGCTTATATAACATATCTATGGGTAAATCCATACTGCCTGCACATACTGTAGATACTACGCACTCTGCACTGCTGTTACTGCACTTCTGGTTAGATGCTAAACTGTATTTTGTTGCCTTGTATTTGTACATGTGTAATGACAAAGTTTAATCTAATCTAAGACCAAAAGAGTGTTCTTCACAAGCTGCAGTCCTAAAAGATTTGATAAAGTGCTTTATAGTCTGCTTTACAATCACACCGATGCTACCATATGGATGGAAGGTGTTCAGTGTGCTTCAACACCTGTTAAGGCATCAGATTACCTATTGTTGCTTCCAGGCCTACAGATAAGGTTACAACAGCTACACGCATGCAAACACAGTGGAATGTACAGTGTGATGAATACAAATACCCAGAAAGCACTTCACTGATTTACAGGATGTGGCTAAGTACATCAACAAGCCACGCTCCTTTCAGCATATGATACACATACACACAGATACATGACTGGGGTTCTGTAAGTGGGTTCAAAGTACAGTTCATCAGATTTATGGAGGACCTATACTCCCTCCTTGTTACTGGTATGTAGCGTTTGTAACTGGATTCTGTTTAATAGAGCAAATCATAAAGTAGATAAAATCACTGGCCTAGTAAGGCAGTCTGGGCTTCTGCTGCAGGACTACTACCATTACTGACAAACACAGACACACACACAAAATGTTATACATTAACAGCTTTCCCCCAGTTTATCTTGAAAGGGAATATCCCACATTATCTGACAGCAATATTTAAGATTTACCAGAAAGCAGCATTTGCAAAATACCATAAGAAATGAAGAAAAATAAAAGAAGATTAATATGAACTGGGTGAGATATGAAAGGAGTCAATGCAGCAGTTGGTTGGCACTTGTGTCACTCTGCAGCTCACTGTGCATCTTCTGTGAATCCATTTGCTTCCACAGTTCTACTGTCAGGAAGAGCACAGATGTGTCAACCAGTGAGTGAAAAACTTAAGGACATGGAGTGAAAACTGTGGTCGTGAGGACAAGTTAAGAGATAATTTCTTTTAGACCAACTCAAGAGCCTTCCCACTCTAGGTATTATTTCACCACTATAACCGCTGACACTTTCTCATCATATAGACCAATGTACACAATTTCTCATTTTCAACCATTTTACCAAGATTCAAACAAAATGGAATCTTAGGAAAAGTATGAAATTTAATCTACAGTTGGTAAACCTCACCATCAGTGAGCTGTGGGCATCCATGACCCTGTCACCAGTGCACCATTTGCCCTTCCTTAGACACTGTTGGTAGCTACTAACCACTGCAGACCAAGAACACCCACCAAGACCTGCAGTGTGGGAGATGCTCTGACCCAGTCGACAGTTGTCAAATTCACTCAGATCCTTACACCTGCCCATTTTTCCTGCTTCCAACACATCAACAAGGACTGAATGTTCACTTGCTGCCTAATATACCCCACACACTGACAGGTGGCACTGTAACAGAGAGTCAATGTTATTCAGTTCTGTCAGGATCAGAATCAGCTTTATTGGCCAGGTGCAGACAAGAATGTGCAAACAAGAAAAAAGAATGTGTAGAAAAATAAAAAAAAATAAAGTACTTATAAATCAGTGTATATCTCAGTTATGTATTTCATTCAGATGTATTATTTCTTTTACAATATATATTATTTGGTAAATAGACTGTATTTATATAGCACATTTTTCCACAGTGTGTTGCACTGGCCAAAGCGCTTTACAGGAGATGATACACCATTCACACACCGATGACGCCAGGCTGCCACACAACAGCGCTAGTCAAGCCAATGGGAGCAATTCGGGGTTCAGCGTCTTGCTCGGGGACACTTAGGCATGCGGGGAGACTGGGAGTCGAACCACCAACTTGCTGGTCAGGAGACGACTGCCCTACCTCATGAGCCACAGCCACCCCCATTATTTGATTCTTTTATGTGAGTTTCACAATGTTACAGAAATGCAGTACGAAATTGGTACTTTTAAATTGAGATTATAAATAGAAGCAATTAAAAAACAGTTCTATGGGAGCCATTACTGCTCCACAAGAAGTTGGGACAATCCATGACAGCATGCAGTAAATCCAAGTGTCTAGACTCTACACAAACTAAAAAGCTTTGCAGGAATGTTGTAACAGCACCTGTGTACTGCTTTCCTGGGGGCCTCTGTCTGCATCTTTGTTTGTGATTTAGACTCCCTGTACTACCCAAAATCCTGATTTTTGAGAATTGTACACACACACTCTGCAGCAAACAGACCTTCCCATAGTCCCTCCACTCCTCAGCTTGCTTATTTGTTTTGGTTTGTTTGGTCTTTATGCTTGTGCACTGAGCTGTGGCAGCTGCCTGGCAACAGCCAATCAGGATGCAGAGAAAGGATAGTCAGCAAATGCAAAATGCAAGTTTATTATTGCTGAAGGTAAACCTCAGACACACCCATTTCATTTGATTGGCAAATCAGAGCTTTTTGAGGGAAAGCCACAGTGAGAAAAAGAAGCATTAGAGATGGAAACAAGGCCACTGAACAGAATGTTTACTAATGTGCAAAAACATCTCACCACTACTAAGCTCAATCATATTCAATCTAACCATGACCCGGTGCTGATCTAGGCAGATTTAGACATGTGCCATATTCCTTCCATTTCTTGATGTTCATTGTCTTGGAAATCACTTTGTATCCATCCCCTGACTTATACTTTTCAGTAACTTCTTCTCTGAGTTTCTTGGAGTGTTCTTTTGTCTTCATGGTGTAATGGTAGCCAGGAATACTGATTAACCAGTGACTGGACCTTTCAAACACAGGTGTCTTTATACTACAGTCACTTGAGACACATTATATTGACCATAATTGGTTTATAAAATCAATAAAAGGGTAAAACATCCAAGGGGGTGAATACTTTTTATAGGTACTGTGCATGCAGACCTCCACCAACCATAGCTTGCCATCTCTCACCACTTGTGAGCATTACATAGGTGATCAAAAAGGAAATACCACAGACAGACATCATCAACATAATCAGAATTCTCAGTCATTAAAGAGCACTGAGGCCAGTATCACAAAAACTGACAACACAAGACAGGAAAAAAATTCTAACACGCTCATCTTTTTGTTGAAATGTCAAGCATCCTGTACTTAACGGTTGTCTACTATAAATGGACACCACACTGGATAAAACAAGCAACTGTAGCACCTGATTGTTTTCAATCCATGTGTGGTTGGTTGGGACAGCATCTTATGACACTGGCACAAGGGGTCAGCACTTCAACACTCCACAATAACTCCAGCCGATAGTCATGTGCCAACATGTACATTTGTTGTGTGTGACAAAAAAAAAAAACTGTAAAGCAAGTTGTAATGTTTCTACTTTAAAGTTCCGTTTCCTTCTGAGGTTTTGTTGGAAAATGAAGAAAAACTACATTAAAAGAGTGCATTCACTGATACACCCATTATTTCAATTCCCAGTGATAACCCTCATCCAGTCAATATAAACTAGCTTACACCATCTTTTTGTCCAAAATTTAGTAATATTTATACTTATTACATATGAAAAAAATTCAGATGTTTTTGTAATAATTTATCAATCTACAATTGAAACACTTACATTTTCAGTTTTACTTTTTCTGTAGTCTATCAAATGATTTCTCTCATTGTTAAAAAATGTTTTAAATAACCTGAATTATATTTTTAAAATGAATAACATTATTTACAGAAAAAGACATCTTGACTTGACAGCTCATAGCTAATGTTATCCAGACATGTGCCTTTTTAAACAAAACTGCTGTTTATACTGTAGCTGTGGAGTAAATGAGGACTGCCAGAATTATTTTTAGGCCCTTAACACTCTTCTTTTGCCACTGTGAGAGTTAAGTGGTTTCCCTGCTCAGTGGAAGCACAAAGCTGATGTTTTACTCAGTCTGTGAGACAAAAGTAAACAAACATCTCCAGATCAAATGGGAAAGTAAGGATGTAATATGAGTTTTAAATAAGACCTAGCAGTAAAGACATGATGGGACATAAAGAGTGAGAGGCCACTTCATGGTTCATTTGCTTACCTTGAGATCGCGGTGGACCACACCCATCTGGTGGCAGTGGAGCACAGCCTCTAGGATCTGCTGAATGCAATGACTGCATGCAAACACCAGGGGGCCATGTGTTAGTGACAAGCTACCACTCATTGTCTGTGAGCTTTGACACTCAAGAGAGTCCACTGTGTTAGTGGGAGACAGTGTGGCTGGCACCTCCCCTAGAGGCCAGAATGACAGGCAGGTTGGTGAAATGACGCAGTGTTTAAAATGATTTCTCCCCAAAGTCACCAACTGACGTTTGCTGTGATCAATCCATGAAAGAAAAAAATCACCTCTGATTTTGTCATTGTCTCAAACTCACAGAAACACAGCCAATTCTCTGCCCGAGTCTCAAAACAGAAGAAGTGTTAGCTCCTGGTCGACAGGAGGCCAGACCCTGAGAGACTGAGGAGGAAGATGCAGGATCTGAAAGAACATTTGTCTCGTCATGTGTCCTGTGCTGCAGCACTACGTCAAATTTACAAAACCGGAAATTTCTATATTTCTTTGTTGCTATTCATATCACATCCAGAAGCAGATGAATGCAGATAATGTTACCTGAAACTGATCATTTTATTGACTTGCTATATTATGATTTCAAAGTAAAACATTGAAATATTTTAGTTCAAACCTTTGTTTCTATATTAAACTGTGTTTGTGTCAAAGCCATTGCTGTGGCCCTAGTACCAGTGTAATTTGGATTTCAAATTGTCAAATATCAACACAACTGGTACTTAAAGTCACAAGGCATCCTTCTCCTCCTCTTCCCCCTCCTCTCTTAGGTCTTAGCTTCAGTGGCTGGTTTAGAGCATGTACTGAAGAGATGCTACATGCACTTGGTGCACTGACATACAGGTGAGACAGGCCATAATGAGATCATCCAGCCACCTAATACTTAATGACCTACTGCCTCATACTGTACAGTGGGTATGGAAAGTATTCAGAACTCCTTAAATTTTTCACTCTTTGTTATATTGCAGCCATATGCTAAAATCATTTAAGTTCATTTTTTTCCTCATTAATGTACACACAGCACCCCATATTGACAGAAAAACACAGAATGTTTGACATTTTTGCAGATTTATTAAAAAAGAAAAACTGAAATATCACATGGTCATAAGTATTCAGACCCTTTGCTGACACTCATATACAGTGCCTTGCGAAAGTATTCGGCCCCCTTGAACTTTGCGACCTTTTGCCACATTTCAGGCTTCAAACATAAAGATATAAAACTGTAATTTTTTGTGAAGAATCAACAACAAGTGGGACACAATCATGAAGTGGAACGAAATTTATTGGATATGTCAAACTTTTTTAACAAATAAAAAAACTGAAAAATTGGGCGTGCAAAATTATTCAGCCCCCTTAAGTTAATACTTTGTAGCGCCACCTTTTGCTGCGATTACAGCTGTAAGTCACTTGGGGTATGTCTCTATCAGTTTTGCACATCGAGAGACGGAAATTTTTGCCCATTCCTCCTTGCAAAACAGCTCGAGCTCAGTGAGGTTGGATAGAGAGCGTTTGTGAACAGCAGTTTTCAGTTCTTTCCACAGATTCTCAATTGGATTCAGGTCTGGACTTTGACTTGGCCATTCTAACACCTGGATATGTTTATTTGTGAACCATTCCATTGTAGATTTTGCTTTATGTTTTGGATCATTGTCTTGTTGGAAGACAAATCTCCGTCCCAGTCTCAGGTCTTTTGCAGACTCCATCAGGTTTCCTTCCAAAATGGTCCTGTATTTGGCTCCATCCATCTTCCCATCAATTTTAACCATCTTCCCGGTCCCTGCTGAAGAAAAGCAGGCCCAAACCATGATGCTGCCACCACCATGTTTGACAGTGGGGATGGTGTGTTCAGGGTGATGAGCTGTGTTGCTTTTACGCCAAACATAACGTTTTGCATTGTTGCCAAAAAGTTCGATTTTGGTTTCATCTGACCAGAGCACCTTCTTCCACATGTTTGGTGTGTCTCCCAGGTGGCTTGTGGCAAACTTTAAACGACACTTTTTATGGATATCTTTAAGAAATGGCTTTCTTCTTGCCACTCTTCCATAAAGGCCAGATTTGTGCAGTATACGACTGATTGTTGTCCTATGGACAGAGTCTCCCACCTCAGCTGTAGATCTCTGCAGTTCATCCAGAGTGATCATGGGCCTCTTGGCTGCATCTCTGATCAGTCTTCTCCTTGTATGAGCTGAAAGTTTAGAGGGACGGCCAGGTCTTGGTAGATTTGCAGTGGTCTGATACTCCTTCCATTTCAATATTATCACTTGCACAGTGCTCCTTGGGATGTTTAAAGCTTGGGAAATCTTTTTGTATCCAAATCCGGCTTTAAACTTCTCCACAACAGTATCTCGGACCTGCCTGGTGTGTTCCTTGTTCTTCATGATGCTCTCTGCGCTTTAAACGGACCTCTGAGACTATCACAGTGCAGGTGCATTTATACGGAGACTTGATTACACACAGGTGGATTCTATTTATCATCATTAGTCATTTAGGTCAACATTGGATCATTCAGAGATCCTCACTGAACTTCTGGAGAGAGTTTGCTGCACTGAAAGTAAAGGGGCTGAATAATTTTGCACGCCCAATTATTCAGTTTTTTATTTGTTAAAAAAGTTTGAAATATCCAATAAATTTCGTTCCACTTCATGATTGTGTCCCACTTGTTGTTGATTCTTCACAAAAAATTACAGTTTTATATCTTTATGTTTGAAGCCTGAAATGTGGCAAAAGGTCGCAAAGTTCAAGGGGGCCGAATACTTTCGCAAGGCACTGTATAAAGCACTTGAACACAGCCGAGGCCAACAAAGTGCTTAACATAAGATACAATTCAAAACATCTAAAAACGTGACAACTACAATATTAAAATACCAATAAAATAACATAAAAGAACCAACATAGCAAAATAACAAAATACTATCAACCAAAACTCAGCCCAAACAGAGTCTCATAGCATATCAAACGCCAAAGCATACAAGTGAGTCTTCAAGTAAGTTTTAAAAATAGCCAACGAGGCGGCCTGCCTGATGTAAAGGGGCAGCGCATTCCATAGCTTAGGAGCCACAATGGAAAACGCTCTGTCCCCTCTGAGTTTACGCCTGGCCCACGGTACCTCAAGCAAGAGCTGGTCAGCTGATCTGAGGCACCGAGAGGGACTATAAGGAAATAAAAGCTCAGCAAGATACAATGGAGCAAGACCATTCAAAGACTTAAAAACAAATAAAAGAATCTTAAAATGAATCCTGAAAGACACTGGAAGCCAATGAAGGGATGCCAAAAT
>NW_018127905.1:772887-779204 GCF_001952655.1 Monopterus albus | reverse complement strand
ATTCTGTGTTTTTCTGTCAATATGGGGTGCTGTGTGTACATTAATGAGGAAAAAAAATGAACTTAAATGATTTTAGCATATGGCTGCAATATAACAAAGAGTGAAAAATTTAAGGGGGTCTGAATACTTTCCGTACCCACTGTATATCCAGCCATCCTGCAAACAATGCCCTGCAACAAGCGGTGGTGTGCGAGGGTGACTGGTGGAGGACTGAGACTCTTTGCCATTTTTGTCATCATCTACTAACCTTTAGGTCCCTGTGTACTATGCCATTTATGTGGCAATGATTTACACTTTCTAGAATCTGCTGTATGCAGTGACGGTGGAGGAAAGAGAGAGCAGGCCAGAAGCCCCAATAAGGAAAGGATGAGGGGGAACAGGTATATGTCAGGAAACAAAGGAACAAGAACAGGTAAACAGAACACACCACGACACATGAAGTAACAACACTTGATTGACAAAGGCAAAGATTTAAAGGAATAGTTCAGCATTTTGGGAAATAAAATGATTTTCAATTGTCTGTGTGCAAAGTACGGGAGGCAGTTAGCCTAGCTTGGCATAGAGACTCAAAGTGGGGGAAACGGCAAGTCTCTCTCTGGCTGAAGTTCAACACCTCTGAAATTGCCTTAATTCCCAAGATACGTATTACAGTAATTAGTAAGGTTACACGATCAAGTCTGAATGACCAATAGCTCTACTCCATAAAATACTGACTTTTTTCCTGACTGTCAAATTTTAGTTTTGACTATTATCATTTACACGAGTGTTAACACTAGACTTTTTATAATGAAACCTTATCAAACCTCATAACAATGAACAATCAAGGGAACATTAAAAGTTCATAGCTAAATGCAAACTGATGGGAGTCACAAGAAAGGTCAAATTCTCATTAAAGGCAGAGAACACTGTTTCCACTAATATATAAACAGACATAAAAACAAAACATTTTTGTTTTTTTGTTCATGATTCCAGTCTTTATGCTAAGCTAGGTTAATCATGTCCATACTTAACACACAGACATAAGACTGATATTGATCCTCATGTCACTTTTGGAAAGAAATCAGTCCTCAGCTGTTTCTTTGAGCCATTTCAATTTAACAAGCAGAGATAAATACAGAGGACACATACATGTTCATCAGTAAAGCTCCTACAAATAACAAGATTAAACTAATTTTTACAAATCAATAAAATCTGCCATAAAAGAGAAGACAAATTTTGATCATCTACAGCTGATTTCTAAAGCCAACATTTAAAAAGAAAAAAAAAGATTCATTTTGATGACAAATCCTGGAGCCACTCAAGTATCTGAAAGTCTAACTTCAACCCAGCTCAATAGAAAAATATTAAACTCTTGAAAATAATCTATATCTTTCATTGCCCTTTAATGGAAATGTTTTGGCATGAAGCTGCGTTTCTTTACAAACATATATATATATACATACATATACATATATATACATATATATACATACATATACATATATATACATATATATACATACATATACATACTGTGTATATATAAACAGGCTTTGGGGCATAAAACTAAGTTAGCACAACAGGAAACCTACTGCACAATGACAAGTGGGTGCATTTTTGTGCATGGATGTCTGGTAAATTCATATTCCCATACAGTATACATCAAAACATTATCACTAAGATGTATGCAATTATATAGCCTGTCTGTTTTGTACAATTTTTGGTTTAACCAAAGCCCAAAAACAATCAAGCCCATTAAATTTGAAAAACAAATGGATGAATAACTGAACTATAATGACTGATCCATTTTTAAGAAGCAGCTGTAACAAAAGCTATCAAGAGAGATTCATTTTATAATGTTAATACTTTGAATGCCCTCTTTTTCTTTGATGACACAGTCGATCCTCCTGGGCATTGATACCAGTCTTGCATGAATCTGTGCCAAGCCTCCGGAGACTGGGAGTCCTCTTTTCACTTAGAATGTGGGGATATGAACTTAATCTATAAATGACATCTCCTCTGCACCATTTGCACCCATGCAGCCCTGTATCAGTAGACTCCCTCCTCCATGTTTCATAGTCAACACTATGCAGTCACTGTGGTAGTCCGGGTCAAGTCTAAGCCAAACAAGCTGGACCACATCTAATCCAAACTTCTGGCTTCATCTGACCAAAGAATGTGCTGCCAATATCCATTTCTGTTTTTACTGCAAGGTTGTGTAAATAGTGACTTATGGTGTTATCTCTTGTGGTGTGAGCTTTTTTTGGACTTCCTGTACTTTCCAACCACTCTGCACCATGTTCAGCAGCCTACTTATGTTCTTCTACCCTCTCCCCTCTTTATGAAGTCTCATAATCTGATTTGTCACTAAATAACAGGTAAACTGGCTTTTGTTACATAAGTAATCTTATGTGTTATTGTGGCAATTTTGAGTAATTTAATTTCAGTGATAGGAGTTGTGTTGTATACTGTACCTACTGGCGGGTAGGTGTCATTATTTGCATGGATGTGACTTGGTTATCCTATAGCATGTATGTGTCTCTCTGAATATGTCTTTGGTGCCAAAACAGACTAAATCCTATTACAATATTGACAAAAATTCAGATATATTAACAGAGCATATGATCCATGCAGCTTGACAGAGCATGACACTGACCTGGCATCAGCTTCGCTATAGTACTCTCTGGCAACAATATCCTCAAACAGCTCACCACCGGTAACTCTGGCAGAAAAAGAGACAGAGAGAGAAACAACAACAGAGTGAGACAGAGGAAACTGGACAGAAAATGTATGTGAGAAAGAAGTGAACTGTGAAACACAGATGTTCATTGGTGTGTCTGGGGAAAAAGGCTTGGTAAGGCTGCACAATAACAAACCTCATCTAGATTACTTTTTCCCCAGTCAAACTGGATCAGAAGAATGATACTATGTGTTTTTGTACCTCAGTGGTGAAATCACTACAAAAACACATTTCAGCAGATACCGTCATACAGTATATGGATGCCATTTTTTTTTAGCTGGAATATATTTCCACATCTTTCCATGATTCGATCCCAGAGAGCTTTTCCAAGTAACACTGACTGGACTATCTATAACAAAACCGAGGCACAACAATAATAGAGAACTTGCACTATAATGTGATTCAGCTGCTGGCCCCTAGAGAAGGAAGTTATACAGTAGATCTCAATACACAAGTACAGTAGCTGAGCCCAAGATGAAATGGGAGAACACACTGCTTGCTTTTATTGCTTTTTATTAGGTGTGAGTACTGGGGTTAAAGAGAAACTCCATCCGTTTTATACCAGGATCAGTTTACTTAGTACTCCTCAATGTTTAAAAACAGTTGTATAATCTCTTGTGTGCCTCTGAACCAGCGTTCTAAAATAATTTTGATGGTGTCAACATCCTGTTTACAATAACATACGTGGTGCATACAGGGCCGCACCCCGCCCCCACCTCGGACACTCGGACCACATTTCTTTGTTCCTATATCCAGCTTACAAACAAAGGCTGCAACAAACAAACCCTGTCACTAAAAAAGTGAAACTTTGGAACACGGAGACTGAGAGCAGCCTGCAGAACTGTTTTGCTCAGACAGACTGGGATGTGTTTAAAGATGCAGGCACCTTGGATGACTTTTCTGTCAGCGAACAGGACTATACTGAGTATGTGACTGGGTACATCAGCACTTGTATTTAGAACATTGTGTCCACCATACAAGTCAGGAGGTTCCCCAACCAGAAGCCCTGGATAAACAGTCAGGTATGCCACATGCTGCGTGCTCGCTCTCATGCATTGAGATCAGGCAATGAGATGGAGTACAAAGCTGCAAAGTACAGACTGAGGAAAGCCATCACAGTGGCCAAGAGGCAGTACAGAGAGAAGCTGAATGGCTTCTATTCTACGGCTGACTCTGGACGGATGTGGCAAGGCCTGCAGCACATCACAGACTACAGGACCACCACGAGCATCATCCGCTCCACAGACAGCCTGCTGGATGACCTCAACACCTTCTACACCCGCTTTGAGACCTCCAGCCACAGCACAGAGAGAAGGCACACACACACACACCGAGACCACCAAACCCCCCTCCCTTCCATTAACTGTCTCATCTAGCCAGGTATGCAAAGCCCTGAGGAAGATCGACCCCCGCAAGGCAGCTGGACCAGACATCCCTGGGCGGGCTCTGACAGCATGTGCCAACAAACTGGCTGATGTTCTCATCACCATCTTCAACCTCTCCCTCAGCCAGAGCATCGCTCCCACCTGCTTTAAGACCACAACCATTGTCCCCCTTCCCAAGAAGAGCCCAGTCACCTGCCTGAACGACTACAGGCCAGTGGGACTCACTCCAGTCATTATGAAGTGTTTTGAGAGTGTGGTGCTGGCCCGCATTCAGAGCAGTATACCGGGCACCCTGCAGTATTCCTACTGGCCCAACAGGGCCACCTCAGATGCCATCGCGGCTGCCCTCCACTATTCCCTTTCTGACCTGAAAAATAAGAGACATCAGGATACTCTTCATTGACTACAGCCTCCCCAACAACCTGTCCACACTGGGTCTGCACCCCACCCTCTGTGACTGGCTTCTGGACTTTCTGACTGGCAGGCCCCAGTCTGTCAGTCTGTCTGTCACTAAGTGTTCTTTGTTATGCCGCACGGAGTGGCAGCAAGTTACAGCAGCTGTTGTGTTCTTTTCCGTGTTTTTATAAAGTCCTGTTCTTATGTGTCTGTTCTTATGGTGTTATGTTGGTTGTTCTCTATTGCTGCTGTACCACAGAAATTTCCCCACTGTGGGATCAATAAAGTACCTACTCTACTCTACTCTACTTGACCAGCTGCATCACTGTCTGGTATGGCAGCACTACTGCTATGGAGCGCAAGCGCCTGCAGAGAGTGGTAAAGACTGCGAAGAAGATCACCAGGACTCCACTTCCCTCTCTGCAGAGCACTTACCACCACAGGGTGCATAGTAAAGCTGCCTCCATCCTCAAAGACTCCACCCACACCAAGCACGGACTGTTCACGCCCCTACCCTCTGGCCGGAGGTTCAGAAGTGTGAAATGTAGGACCTCCAGACTGAAAAACGCTTTCTTTCCCTCTGCCATCAGACTCCTAATAGGCTGACAGGAGTTTATTACCAGGAATACGTCATGCAATGACATACTGACGACCTGTACTGTTTATATTCTCAGTTTGCACATGCATAATTGCACATTTCCTGTTGACTACTGCACATACAGCTCTCATGTAGAATACATTCTCTTATCTTCTTATTTTTATTATATCTCTGCATTTGCTGCTTTAAAGTGCCTTAGATTTTGTGTTACTTATCTACTTTATATTTCATTTGTATTGTGTGGCATTCATGTGGATGGCAAAGTAAGAATTTCATTGTACTGGGAAATGTGTTTCCGTATTGTGCATACGACAACACTTTGACTTGACTTATGATGGCACAGGGTTATTTTGACTTGGATTCTGGGACCCCAGATGTGTAACAGAGCACATGAACTCCGGACATGGGCTAAAAAAAAGCTACAAAGTTAAATTATGGGAAATGTAGAATCCAGTATTTCTGATGCTGTATCCATAGTAGGGATTATGAGTCAGAGTATCTCAGAATCAGCTTTATTGGCCAGGTGTGTTGGACACACGAGCAATTTTACTCTGATAAAGCGGCTCTCAATGCATATGTACATGTCTTTATATAAGGCAGCAGTGGGCAAGTAAACAATGTAAGGCTGACAACAAGTAAAGAAGTGATGTGCAATAAAGCAAAGTAATGTGCATTAGGATTAAACAAAGTACTATATACACACAGTCTATATGCATTTGACGGATCTATATGTACAAGGTATATTTACAGGTACTGCACTGAGAGCTATTGTCCAGTCAAACTGTCGTGGGTGAAGTGTTAATCACAGTGACTGCTCGGGGAAAGAAACTGTCCTTGTGCCTGGTTGTCTTGGCGCACAGTGACCTGTAATGCCGTCCAGAGGGGAAGAGTTCAAACAGATTGTGACCAGGGTGTGAGGGGTCTGCAGAAATCTTCTCTGCCCTCCTTTTGACCCGTGAGGTGTACAGGTTTGCCAGGGCAAGCTTGCACCAATGATCTTTTCTGCAGTCCTGACTGTTGACTCTGCTGCTTTACCTTGATCAGTTTTGCACAAACTCCTACATAAGAATAAGAACAGAAGACAAAACAAGCCATAGCTTCTCCTATTGTAAACAGGAGCTGCACAACTTGCAAAATAGGATTATTGAAAATGTCCATTTTTTTCTGGAGTATACTGTTCATCCAGCATGTTGCAGTGAAGGTGCAGTGGAAGGGGTGG
>NW_018127905.1:764091-772859 GCF_001952655.1 Monopterus albus | reverse complement strand
TGTCTCAGGCATGCCTTAAGAAAAATGGACTTGTATTGTCTATCTTGTCATATACTGTATGCTGCAGGAAGGTTTGTGGTATTGCAGCCTCTTGAATGTGTTTGTTTTCTGTACCCCCTAGGTCTTAGGGCTTTTTCACTGGGTCAATACAACCTAGTGAATACTGTTTCGATTTACTATTAACAAGACATCAGTACACAGCACAATTTAATATTGTCCTTCAATAAAACAGCAAAGACACATCAAGTTGAATTAATCACTGAACAGTGAATTCTAAATTTCCCATAATGTAACTCAAATGGTTTTCATTAGACCCCTTCCTCGTGAGTTCACCGTCTTTCTTGAACTCTCTTAAAAATTGCGTAGTCTCCAAGCTTAGAAAGTCATATTCTGCCAGACTTGAGTAACTCCATTCAAGACATTATACAGATGCTTTCACGCTCTGAGTACAACATCCCATAATGAGTAAACTGACATTATCTCCCTTTAAAAGTGTTAAACGGGTTTAAAAGTGGGTCAGCAGACCAGTTTCCCATGGCCTATCAAACATTACTGATTTGAGTCTTCAGGGGTTTTTACATTAAAGTTTTATGTAACTTTTAATGACTATGGTGTTGAGACAATCTCAGCTGTAAAATGATCTGGAGAGTCCTAGTATTATTGTTCACATGCATTCAGCAGACTGGAAGTATATTAATGTGTTGCTTTTCACTTAATTAAAAAAAAAAAAGGGGGTTTAAACTTTGAGCTTCTAGAAATATAATACGTTAGCCCCCTCCTCCATTCACGGTCACTTTGCTCAACCAGTCTGTCTCTTACAGCATTCTTTTAGTGCTTTTAATCTGTGTGTTGTGTTTTAGCCAGTTAAACACCCTTCGTTCTTTTGAATGGCACATAGTCAAATTAAACGCAGCATTTATAATAAACTCAAAGCAGTTTCCTTTCTGGCTGTCAGATTAGAATGCAAACAACAGCTGACAATACACAAGAAAGGGGGAATGAGGGAGATGGCGGGTAGACGGGAGGAGGGATAGAGGGTGAGATTTGAACAATAGAATGGAGATTAAATGAAGTGACATAGAAAGCCCAGGATATTAGGTTTATAACAAAGTAGGGATATTCACTGCTTTATTAACAAATTGGGAAACAGTAGTACTAGATATAATACAGGTTGACAGAAGACTACAGCCACATTCAATGAAGAACATTTTTTGCAGATAAATTATTGTAACAGTGCATCTTGCACAGCTGAAATGCTGGGTCAGACAATGTATATTCCACAATTATTTCAAATAATGAATGTTATGTTTAAAAATTTGATCAGATTTGAAGAACATGGCCATGAGAAATCAGACCACATTCCCATACAGGCCACTGTCTGGTTCTAACTAAGAATTTTCATGTAAAATTCTATACATCTCCCTATTCTGATTTTTAGCATGACTATGTTTCTTAGCTGCTTACCTGGCAACATCAGCATAACAAGAAGACTCCAGGGAAGTTGCTGTGTCCAGTTATGTTTTTACATTTTTTTTCTGAGATGATGTAAACCATGGATGCATTAAGGAGAACTGAATATCGAATTACACAATGGTGGCCAATTCAATCCTGTGAAAGTTAATCAGTGGCTCATAGTTGGAAAAAAATCTTCATGATTCTGGATTTTGGCAGAAAAAATTACCTGGATGGTCTACACACTCCTGCATTTTTAAGGCCATAGAGCATGCACACTAACATCCTTCTCCAGTCAAGTTAAGGGTTCCACCTGTAGAAATCCTGAATGGTTTCATGTTTCAGTCCTTTTTTGGTCTCGCAGCATTTGTGGGGAAATTTAAAAAACATATGCCATTAATCAGAAACTTATTGTGGGTTGTGGTTCACAGTCTGTGGCTCTAACAGTGTCACCAACGGCCAATGGCATGACAGTGATGTTATTGTAGGTTTTAGTTTCTGAAAGGGCCAACTTATTACCATTTAAAAAAAACACATTTAAAACCTGTAGCTTCAAACTGAAAAAGAGGTTAAAGCAGCATAATATACAAAATATTTATAAAGTATCTGGTAGTCACATCTGAGGATGAATAGCTTTAAAATATTCATTTATTCAGAGTGATATTTAACGGTAACATGCTGAAATGACACTTTATTAGTTTGTATGAATGATGAACAGAGAGAAGCAGCAGATGGCTGTTAGCAGATCTGAGTGAATAAGGTCATCCTCCTGCTATTTGTGTTTGCATTAACATTAGTTCTCATTTAGAAAACTGCATGGTTTGTATCTGATCCTACATGAAGCAGTTCAGCTCATTTGAAATTTGTGTGTGTGCGCATGATGCAGTCCTATATCATAGCTAAAGTACCAGTGCAATGTTTCTAAGTGGTGTGTGAATATGGTCAGGGTGTGCAATGACTAAGCGCAGATGGAGCCAAGAAGAAGTAAAAATGCCACGTCTAATCTATGATAATACCTCTGACAGAACACATCTGATTGGCAGCTGTCAGGTTTCTAACCTGACGATGATGACAGTGTGTTTTTCTGTGTGTCTGGCCCGTGCTTAACCATGTGGTGTACATATATGTGATGTGGAAAATAAAAATCCTAGACTTACAAGTCAAAGACCAAATAGTGAAATCCTTCCTCTGATATGCTGTCATGGAGCCGCACTGCAAGGGAGGGAAGAAAGAGGAGAGGGAAAAAAGAGAAGTTAAGTTAGTATATTATGTTAAACACACTGCACCAGGCAACCCGGTAAGTAAGTGTTAACCACAATCTGGGCATTGAACAGTGGAATGGTGTCTTCTCTGGGTGAAGTGAGGTTAAGAGTTTTGGACAAGTGGATTCAGCAAATAAGGAAATGTATCACTGATGTAAAACTGTGAAACACTAAGGTGTCAAAATCTACCAGTTTGTGTCTGCTTTGATATTTTCAGCATTTTTCTTTCCTGGTGGCAAACTTTAACAGTCTATTACTGCTAAGCAGACATGACTGGCTGAAAGGGGAAAAATTCCTGGAACATTTTGCTTCCTTTCCAAGAGTAAGGTGAGAAGACTGATATCAATTTTGTGCCTGCGTGTTTGCTATAGTCTTGAATTATTTGTTCTTTCTCACCAAAAAAATGTTGGAACCGGAGATTCAATAAGCAGAATTTGAATCAGTAAAATTGAGTCTAGGCTAAGATATGCTAACTACCTCCACCACTCAACACAAATGAGCAGTGGGGGTACTTTTCATGAAAAGTTAAATTAATCCTCAAAGTGACTGTTCATATCATAGCAACATATGCAGAATCTTAATCTGTAGATTGCCATGTCTGTTGGGAGATTTCTGAATGGAGAAGTCAGCCACCTTCTAAAACCCCTTACTGAGAGTCTCAACTTTATTCCACCAATGACTTCTGGCACAGAGGTGTCTGTTCTTTGATTTTTATTCTTGAAAGATAATCACAGAGAAAAGCTTTATAATCACCATTCATCTTGCTGTCACAGACAAATGCAGGTCTTTCAACCAAACCAAAGTGTAAAACTCTATATTGTCAGTGCAGTTACAGATGAAAGCATACAGCATACTCTATATAGATATACAGTCTACATCAATAAAAGCACAGCATATACAAAGGGTTTTACTGATGTAACATTAAGAATGTCCATATGCATACTGTTTGTCTAGCACTTCTGATAAGGCATACACTGTATGATAGTTTGAACGATACATTTACTGCAGAACAGATCTGTGAAAAGTCCAATCTTGATTAGAATAACTGATGTCACACCAGTGTCAGTATATTCTTAGATTGAAGTTGCCAAGAAACAGCATTTGAACGATACATTTACTGCAGAACAGATCTGTGAAAAGTCCAATCTTGATTAGAATAACTGATGTCACACCAGCGTCAGTATTTTTAGACTGAAGCTGCCAAGAAACAGCATTTAAACACCTACATTTCCCACTTGAATATAAATAAATTACAGGTATTCACTACTTTTCTGCAGAAATTTATCAGGAACTTGCCACAGTAAACACCTAAATCTAGGCACAGTAATCCAGTAGTCCAAATACAATGACTGGCAATGAAAAATGGGCACCAATCAAACTGTACTTTTTGTATCTGATAGAAAAAGCACAAATGATTTATTTAATATTACTGTGATATCAAACATTTTGGATTGATGCTTAATTAAAAAACAGTACATTTATTAAAACACGCATTGTCAAAATCAGGAACATCCTCTCTTAAAGTGATGCTGAAAAACTGTGTGTGTGTCCTTTTCCTAACAAACAAAGCCCTTAATGACAAGGCTCCATCATATCTTAAAGACCTCTTAGAACTTTATCATCTCAACAGAGCACTTCGCTCTCACAGTGCAGGTTTACTTGTGGTTCTTAGCGTACACAGAAGTAGAATGGGAGGCAGAGCCATTAGCTATCCAACTCCTCTCCTGTGGAACCAACTCCCAGTCTCAGTTCAGGAGACAGACACCCTCTCTACCTTTAAGACTAGACTTATGACTTTCCTTTTTGATAAAGCTTATAGTTAGGGCTCGATCAGGTGACCCTGAGCCTTCCCTTAGTTATGCTGCTATAAGCCTAGGTGCCTGGGGGGCCCCCATAATGTTTTGATTTCCTCTCCTATCCTCTGTCTCCATGCATCTATATGCCACCATTACGTGACACTAACTGTGCGTCTCCTCTTCCCCGGAGTGTGTCCTCTCTCTCTCCCTGTACCTTTCTGCAGGTAGTCCTGGCTCTGGAGCTGTACATTTCTGATGAGCAGTCACCAGCCACATCGACCAGCCCAGTGTTTGATTGTTTGTTTTTGTTGTGTCTTGATGCTTATCTTGTCTCTCTCCTCTATCCACTCACCCCAACCGGTGACGTCAATAGCTGCATTGCACTATACTGTATGTGCATCTATCACAATTTAATAGACTGCTGTTACTCTAGGAGTAACTGGCTATCTTGATCCAAGTTAAGACAGTCACATCTACTCCAGCTAAAAAGATGTCAGGCTGATGTCTTGTATTTATATGCCACCATTACATGTCACTAACTGTGTGTCTCCTCTCTCCCGTAGTGTGTCCTCTCTCTCTCCCTGTACCTTTCTGCAGGTTGCCCTGGCTCTGGAGCTCTACGTTTCTGATGAGCAGTCACCGGCCACATCAACCTGCTCAGTGCTCGACTGTGGTTGTGTTTATTGTGTTTTGTTGCTTTTCTTTTCTTTTCTCTCTCCTCTATCCACTCACCACATCTGGTTGTGGCAGAAGGCCGCCCACCAAGAGCCGGGGTCTGTCGGAGGTTTCTTCCATTAAAGGGAGTTTTTCCTCCCCCCGTCACCAAGTGCTGCTCAAGGGGGATTTTCTGGGTTTTTCTCTGTAATACTGTAAGGTATTACTACTGTTGCTACCGCATGTAAAGAGCCTGAAGATTTTTGTTGTGAATTGGTGCTATACAAATACAATTAAATGGAACTACATAACTCTCTCATTTTTAGGTTATGTTTTTGATGTTAGGTGATATTGTCATCTCACTTATTACTCTCAACCATCCAAATCAACCTAAAAATTATTATTATATCAATAGTACCATTTGGGCTCTAAATGGTTCACTCCTTATCTACTCACTCTATCTACTCTACTATCAAGGAACTACACCATATGTAAAATAAAATTAATATCTACTATATAAAGATCTCTTATGTTGGCTGCTAACTAACCAATAATTAATGTGGGAACCCAAACCTCCGTGAAATAACCTTCCTTTAACTAAACCCTCCTCTGTGATGTGTTCATTAGTGAATTTCTGACATCAGGACAATAGACCAGCAAACCAAATAACTCCCTATCATCCATCCGTTTGTTGCTGCCACCTACTCACTAAAAGTAAAGGGACCGAACAGCAAATAAATGCCAGGTTTCAGTGTAGTGAAGTCGTTACTGAGGTGGTAATTACAGTAGTTTGGCCTCTGTGACTACTGAAGCAAGGGAGGGAAATGTGTGCCGTATGTGTGCATGTGTTGGGGAGGGGGAACCGGAGCCATGCAGTACATGGCTTCAGTACATGTGCTCTATTTGTGGCGGTGGGTTTCTTGTAGGAATTCATTTAAGCATATGTATTTTTCCTTTTTTGGGAAAACACTTATAAAGGTTTTCTTGCTGGTTTTTTTTTTACCCAAACTAGGGGTCTAAAGCCAACATTAAACTTTATCAGACCTGTTTGTTGGATGATCGATGGTTCCCAGTCTGGATTTGAACTCTCTCAGACTCTCTTCACTTTTTTTAGACGACTACTTTTAATAACTTTCATTACCTTTATCAAGTATAAAACCATTAATGCTTCCTGGGAGTCAGTCTGAAAATGTCTATAGGTACCCCTATATTTAAACCATTATTGTACCACCCCCTTATATCTATGAAACCATCATCAAGCTAACCTTTGATTTGATTTGAAACATATGGATATACATTATACTGCATTACACATCTATATCAGATCACGAGAGGGTGAACAGAAAGAGACAGAAGAGTAAAAAGAATGGGAGCATTAGTTACCAATGTTGGGATGCTTGAGCAGGCGGCAAATCCTGGCCTCTCGCTCCAACTTCTGGTGATCTGTGGAGACAAAAGGACAGCACATCTGTCAGCTGAGCCCTTCTGAAATTCTTCAAACCGCTCTGTACAGTTTCCATATCTTAAACACTGCCCACGTATCCCTCCACATTTCCCCTCTGCAGTACAGTATATACAGTTATAAGTCATTTCTGTGTAACAAGGTCAGGAGACACATTCAAGGAAAACTCTGGCACGTTTCTGTATTACTGCTAAAACAGTATGTGATAGATGTTCAAGTGTCTATATGGAGGCTGCAAGGTATGCCAAATCCCTGTGCTGGTAAAGCGTTTCTGCTTGTTCATACAAATCCACTCGTGTTACACTGAAGAAAAATATAACAAAACTGAATGATAGAGTTGAAGTCTATCTTCGCCAAGGTTGTTAGTATTCAGACCATAAAGTAGGAAACAAATAGGATGATAACAGTATGAACTTTATTTTAAATAGGGGAAACACTGAGTCAGTTGCATTATGGGAAGTGTAAAACCTATTATTTTAACTATATTATTATATTGGGGAAAAATGATTGCTGTGGCAATTTTGACAATTCTGTTTTACTGAAAATCTGTTTCTATCCCCCAAATATGTGAAACCACACCCCAAGTACTCTGGTGTAGGGTTTTGCATGCTGTGCTACTACAATGTCTTGTTTGGATAGCAAAACACATTTTAGGGCTGTCCCATAAGATTGCAAAACAAGACAATGGAGTAATGGAAATTATACAAATAGCTGCTCAAACTGATCCATCACTGCAATTTAATCACTGCAGCAGAGGCAAATGCATCTCTGATTCAACATCTACAAGAACCAGGTGTAAAGGGCAGAAAAAGTGAGACAGACACAAAGAATAATGAAAATCATTCGACTCACGACTCAGGTTACACTTAGTAGGTTTCTGTTCAGGTCTTATTCAATGAATTTGGAAATTTTCATGCCAAGCTACCGTTTCTAAGGTTAAGAATGGAAGGTCAGTGAAACATGGTGTAGGGTCTGTCATTGGTTCAAGACTTCAAGACCATCTCCCCAAAAGAAATCAAGCTGTGCAAAGTGCATAAAGAGGTTACACTAAATACTGACTTTGGACTGTAGAAGCCAGTTTGTTCGGATAATTTTGTGTTTAATATTGTTTACATATTTCCTGTATTTTCTGGTTATAGCTTAATAGAGGGACTGAGAAATCAATATATATTACCATTACAACCTTGCTAAAACTGCTAAACTTTCACAGTACTATATATTGCAGGTTCTATCTTTGGCCAACACCAGGGCTCTTCCTCTTCCATATATACAAAAAATGATGCACTATCACCATGAATAAAACAATAATATTACTTTAAATTTCGGAGGCTACACTATCTTAGAGTTGAGTAGTTCTCAAGGTGGGGTCTGCTGGGATACTTCAAGGCTTTGCTGAAATTTCCCATTTCTTCCGCACAGTTAAGTCAACTCCACAAGAACAATTCCTGGTTCCTTGGTTCAAGACTTCAAGACCATCTCCCCAAAAGAAATCAAGCTGTGCAAAGTGCAAAAACAGGTTACACTAATTACATTACAGCTATATATTATATATAAAACCATATGCTTTTAGTGGTCAGATGCTTAAGGTTGTACACATAATGTTGGCACATATTGAAAAAGCTTGTTGTTAAGCATTAATTTTACATTTGCACATAGATACACTGTTTATTGCCTACATGTTGTCTCAGTCTTCAACCGTCAGGCAAAATTAAGCTTCTAGGCTAGACCATAGGATCTGCTTACAGACTACTCCACTTCACCAGAGTGCGCAAAAACCAAATGCATAGTTTGATGCTCTCCTTAACCGCTTAATGTTTCTCAATCATGAATCCAATCCTTGGAGGGATTCATTCTGGAGCTGGCCCATTTAGAAAACCCTCATGGGCTCAAGAACATCATCATCATGCTCCAAAAAACCAGGACAGCAGCTAATTTCAATGCAGCCAACTAGTGTTGCACGATATACCGGTACTAGTATGGTACCGCGGTACTGAGGCATTTAAAATGGTACTATACTGCATTTGGATGGGACCGGTACTTGCAGCGCCGCCGGCAGCGCCCACCCGCAACAGAGGAAAACAGAGCAGGAAACGGCTTCCTCGTCCTCTGCTCACTGAGCAGCGTGGACTGGAGCAACAAACG
>NW_018127905.1:743075-755602 GCF_001952655.1 Monopterus albus | reverse complement strand
AACGTTAAATGTGGTTACAGCACAGTCGTTCAGTGTTTTACATACATATTTAGCAATATTTAATATGTTATAAAGACTGGTAACATACCATTTAAAAACATTGGTCCTACTTAAGACAGGCTATATGTAATGAAAATATTTTTTTCTAAGTTAGAACTTCTAACTTCATACTTTTTATTTACTCACACTGACTGTTCTAAAAAAATTTTTTTTTTGAGTGCAATAAGAAAAGCCTAGTATTTTGAATTTTATTTTGATGTTATTCTAAGATTTTCTATTAAAATAAAGTCAGTAATGACATTTTTTGCGTTCTCTTTTTATCTGAAAAACTATCCAAAAGTATCGAAAGTATCGAAATACATTTTGGTACCGGTACCGGTACCAAAATGTTGGTATCGTGACAACACTACAGCCAACTGGTCAAATGAGCTGCCTCCATACTGTAAAAGCAGAACATCTGTTCCTCATCCAAAGCCTGCGGGTTCAGTCAATTAGAAAATGAAGCCCTCATTGTGCCAACAGAGTCATTACCATCACATCTCAGAACAAATAAATCATTAGAATATCACAACATTACCTCATTTAAAACAAGAGGAAGAAAGAAAAATCCTTTAAGGCACTAACCTTTGATCACAAAGTAAGTAAAATAAAAAAAGCTGTCATTCCTGACAATTTTCACCTCCTGATTTTAAAGTAAAAGGTGAGTAATGGAGTTTTGGTGCCAAGAGACAGAGAGAGTCAATGTGAAGTGTGAAAAAAAGAAATCAGGGTTAGAAAAAACACCTCTGGCACACCACACTGCCCACACCCACATCCTAATGCAACAATCCCCCTCATTTCCTGGCTCACACCTTTAGGTGTGCACTCCAATAGACTGAGCCAGTCTTTTTCAGGTGATGCCAGCATGAAAAGGTTAGAGTCAAAAGCAATGCAAGAATAATGTGGAGAAAGTAGAATATACGACAAAGGCCTCTGGCAGGTGGTCATTGTTAGTGCTCAAAGTGTGTGTGTGTGTGTGTGTGTGTGTGTGTCTGTTTGCTTATCTGTGTTGCAAGTTTTCTTGAAAAGTTGCATATAAAGGTGTGTGTGTGTGTGTGGTGGTGGTTGTGGGGGGGGGGGGGGTCAATACTGCACTGACTCAAGGTTTTTATTTTCCTTGCTGCTCTGACATCATATCCACACACAATAAAGGCTACAAGTAGATGCTCAAAATAACACATAAAAGCCAATCAGCCAGGTTACAGGCATTATTTACAGCAGGCAGAGTCTGTCAGACCACTGCACAGTCTTGCCATCCCTACTGTGTACTGCTGACATGAGGCACCTCACATTAGGAGGTGGAAATGGTATGATCCCCTTTAGGGGTGCTGTAGGGCAAGTAAACCTAAAAACCAGGGAGGACAAGGACAGAAAAAAGATGGGCTGGTGGGTCAAACTTTTGTTTTTGTTTTTTTTTTCTGATTTGTATGTAGCTTGTTTTAGGATTAGTACTGATCTAGCATATATGATTGATTATTTTGGGCCACCCAAACTTGAAACACACCCATCTTTTCTTGTCGTGTGACCCAAGGAGCCATCTTTTTTTCCATTTATACTGTACGTTACATTATTAGCCAGCACAATATTGCCTACCACTGCTGTAACTTACACTATAAATCATAACAATACTGACAGACTGAAGCAGAGAAGCAGGGTTGGTGGCTAAGCGGTTTGTCTCTAATATAAGATACTCTAAGATCACCATTGGCAACCATTCCTTATTGTGTATAGCTGTCTGTTTTCCTTTGTTTTTAGTTTATATACTGCACAGGTGTACAGATTCAATGACATACAACTCAGAAGTATTTTCCAGCTTTGGAAAAGAAGCAGGGAATAACAGAAGTGACTTTATTGTACAAAAATAAAGACTTGGAAAAACTAAGAGCTCCTTGAGGTGGATAATTCAAGTAGTCATTTTCTATGATCTTCATCTTTAAGTTTTAAATTTCAATCAGAAAACCCTTTCCAGCATCACTCTACTAATCTTTGTTTCTTCTGTGACTAGCAGGGAACCCAAACACGCATCCTTAGACACACTGGCTCATGAATAAGATAATAACATTAGGGATATAAACAAGGTTTTCACCAACAATGTGCCGATCTTCATTGTGCAGCCCCCACAGAGTGGCACTAGGTCTGTCTCACAGGTCTATTCTGATGCTTGAACTGCCAACCATCATTAGCAATCATTGTCATGCTTTTTTTTTTTTTTCCACCGCTGAAGGTGCAGGTGCGCTGGAGATGCAGGTCTGGGTTTAACTGAAGGCACTGTAATAAGAGGACACTGTCAAAATGCAATTAGCTATAGCTATTAGGGATTCTCAATGTGTGCATATGGCTTAATGTATGTGTTGCCTGCTTATAAGTTGCTGGAGAGTGAGAGAGAAGGAGTCAAGCTGACATCAGAAGGAGAGAATGCAATTACCAGGTGCCTCAACTATACATTCCAAACATGAAGAGTGGCTGGCTTTTTAGCTGGAAGCACAGAGTCACTTCTATATTTATCCTTACTAAAGGCTTTTAGTAAGCTGTTAATGCTGGTGTACTTCCTTGTTTGCCGTCATTTATCCCTCTTCTTATCCTGTACAATATGTCTCATGCTAGATGATACTGATCACAAAAACTGTATCCATTTCAATAAAATCTAGATTTCAGATCATATTCTACTTCGCCATATCAATCTGGGGTTCCTCAAACCAAATCCAGCTGTACAGCAATTGACACTCAAATGCAACTAAGGTTCAGCTGTAGCCCAGGCTCTTTGGCGCAACTTAAGCCACTGAGAATATTCCAGCAAAAGCCTGGACATAGCTACTGCATCAGCTCAGAGACCACACAAAGGAGTCCAGCCCACACACTGAACTCTGATGTCAGCCATCAGACAGCTGGTGTTGCCTTTATAGTTTACATGTGGTGATAAGAACAAGAAGAGTAATGCAAAAAGCATGTAGGGTGTTGGGGAAAATGTGACTCAAAAAAAAACAAACATTCAAAAGAGGCAGTAAGCCTTCTTTGAAAGGAAACTCTACTTCCTTGGAGCTGAGGCAGAGATAAAGAAAGGTTAGGGCATTAGAACTGTAAGTTTGGGTGGGAGATGAGATTTTTTTTTTTAAATCTTTTACATGTCTCTGCCTGCTTGTAAAGACTAAAGTTATCTGAAAGCAAAGGATAAACAATCACTGCACAAGCAGAGACAACCCTAAAAAAACAGCAGATGTGCACATGGCTTAAAATAACCCATTCCTGAAAACCACAGCACATGCCCACACAGAAACACACACGGAGAGACGGACTGATGCTGCTGTGTGCAAGAGTAAAGAGCAGGTGTGACCAACATTCAGTATGTGTGTGTGCTTGGACTGGGAAGGAAGTGAAGGGAAGTGACATGAAAAAAAAAAAAAAATACTGCCAGAACTGAGGCGCTGGACAAAAAAGTGGCTACATTTTTAAGCTGTGAATGTGGATAAATTTGTCAAAGAACTGATTCAGTGCCTCTTCCACATAAAATCAGCAAATATTATTTCTCAGTCATTTACAGAAAGGCATTTAAAAATCCAAACAGCTGTAAATTCAAACAGTGAGGGAAGCTGAAACAACCATCAACTGTATATAAAGATGGACCCCACCACTTCCCTTCACTATGCAAAAGTGAAGGCAAAATATCGTCAATACAGCAGCTACCATTTTGGCATTTTGCAACCACAACGCCGCTAAGAAGTTGAGTGATATATCAGACCACCCAATCAAAGCTGGCAAATCATCTGAAATACATCAAATAACTTATTAAAACAAACTTACCAGAAAAACCTGTACACAGTGTGATAATAGCTACAGTGTCAAAAACCACAGAAATCACATCTCCCAATGTTTTTTGATTTGTACTTTGAGTTTTTAAGTTTGGCTCAAGTCACATCCACCAACATGGAGGGGCAGGCTTTAGGACCTATACTGCAACCAGCCACCAGGGGGTCATCGAGTCACGGTGGCTTCACTTCTGGGAGCCGTCATGGCGTCCATATGTATATACAGTCAGTGGTAACAAACTGTAGCTAACTTGTGATAATGGCAAATGTCCTACAGGTCCCAGGCTTCTATTGACAATGATACCAGGTAAGGTTCTGTGGTGTTGGTAGCCTATTTAAAAGCACAAGGTGGACTTTGAGTGTGGTTTTTCAGGAATAAACATCCATCTATGTGGCTACAACAAATCTGACACAACAATCCACAGTTTTCCATTACAGTTCTGTAGAGCAGAAAGAGGCCTTGTCAGTGGGTATTAAACCGTGCTAGCAGAAATATGCTCTTATACTACAGTTTGCTAAGCTCCATGTTCTTTCTCCAAGCAGCTTTCACTTTATGGCACCCCAGACACACTTTCCACCCAGCCATTCAAACTGTGGTGGGAGGTGATATGGCAAGTCAGCATGTGGGCTGGCGGGTGGCACCGCCAGGGAAAACTGCTGTCGGCATGCTGCCCACTATCACCAGCAGCCAGACATCCAAACGCTGTCCTGAGCAGTTGGCACGACAACAGTCATAATCCCATATCTGAGAGACCAACCTACCAACACACGTTACACATACAGTCCCACCTCACATCCAGCTCTCAGTTTTGACAGAGTTGTAGGAGGATCTCATTCTGACAAGGCATTCAGGTAATGACTAAATGAATTATGAAATGCATAGATTAACACAGGTGGCAGCAGACACAAGGATAAGGTCTTTAAATTGATACCATAAGACTAGTAATGAAAGGACAGACTTGTATTAGGATTTTTAAAGTCCACGGCTTTAATATTGGCTAAAATAGAGTAGTTTCTGGGGTCTGTGCCTTCAAACAGGTTTTTAAAACTAACAGCGAGACCGCAGTTGCAGCATGCATGCTGATGGCTTAGGCTGCTCATGTGATGAAGTTGGTGTAGTGTAAACAGGAAGAGGACAAGCCCCGCTGCTAAACAGGAGGAGGGGGAGGCTTGCCAGACCAGCTGGGTTTCCCAGCTGACTTTTTCTTCCTGGGACAGTGAAGTGCACAGTGAGAGGTGCTGTGTATTTTCTATCAATGTGATGTTTTGATCACATTAAAAGAAAGGATCAGTGAGAAAGTTTACAAAGAAATAAAATTTTACAAATGTTTTGCATATTTTCCAAGTAAAATTTAATATTTAAAGAGCTATAATCCCACTAAGTTTCATTCAATGTCTGGTGTTGAGAACTTCACAAATATTACTCTCATAAGACTAAACTGTCAACACTTGGTGTTAAAAGTGACTATTTTTAACTCTGAACTTAAACTGGCTGCAACACTACCACTGTTATTTAGTTAACTTACTACCACCTACTGCTTAAAAACTCATCTTCCACCATGTAATTTCACATTTCCATTTTTTTTAATTGTCAGATTCACCAGAATTGTTAATTTAGACAGCACAGAGCTCTTGATAAAGGTGTTAAAACAATTCTCACATTTTTCTTTGCTAGCTATTCTAGGTTTAGTAGTAGAAGCACTCCATTACAGTGTCAAAAATATCAACACTTGAAAAAGGGTTGCATTAACACCCTGAAGTGCCAACCCCTGTAGAAATGTGTGATGTCTGATTGGCTCCTTGTTGCTGCAGAGCAGCAGCAACTGCAATTTGGTGGCTACTGCCTCTGAGACTCAAACCAGGACAGCATTGATTGAGAGGTGTCAAACCGTTTTAACAGCTCTTCAACTATCCTTCACGCCAGAGTGGCTCACAGCTCATCTCTCCAATTTCACACCAAAGCTCTGATGTTGCACGTTTTTCCATGTAAGGGGCTGGAAGTTGTATTATGTCTGAAACACTGGCCAGACACTGACATTTAATTTGAAATGGTTACAGTGACACTGACGCACCTGGGTACATTTGCCTCTCATTGCTTATAATTTAAGACACTGTATTTAAATTACTTAACTTCACTACTATGGTACACTGCATATTCTGTACTTTTTTTTTTTAATTATGTATAATGAGTCGATCCTGAGTAATACTGAAACTATTTATTTTTAGTAGTTTTGCATTAGTTTTATACATGTGTGTTTTGCACACAGTATATGTACACATGCTTTTATGTGAAGCAGATAGAGGAAAGCTTTGGGAACCCTACGATACCATTTGTCAGTCAGTTTGACCCATATTTAATTCTTGATTCAAAATTATATTCTTGTTTGAATAAGCATAATTCAATTCAGTTCAGTTCAATTTGTATAGCACCAAATCACAACAAAACCCATCTCAGGACACTTTACAAAGTAAGGTCTAGACCTTACTATTATGGAGTACCGCAAGTTCTCACTCTACTAAAATGCAATATGAAATGGAACTGGCAGTTAACTGGTCATGATGAAGGACACTGAACAGAGAAGAAAACACACACACACACACGTATAAGTGTGCAGCTTTATCCATTTTCTGCAAACCCAGAAGTTTTACAAATGTTAGCTTGTCATAATTGTTGAACTATAAGACGTGTGCTGTGTACTTTGGGCAATGCACATTCCATCAAAAAGACTATTAATACCCCCAACAACAAACATGTTAATTAATTCAGAACCATAGAAGCTAAGAATCAAGATCCTCAGGTGAATCTATTTTTTCCACCCCTTTGCAATTGAAAAGAAATCAGTCTCTGTTTAATATATGTGAGAGCCAAGAAAAAGGCAGCTAACCAAAATGACAATCAAGGTATGTCAACCAGAGAGGGAGAAGAGGACAGGTGAAGCAAAGGAGAGAGTATACCGAGTTGGTAGAGAAGTTTCTTGAGAGGAAATGAATCAAAGCAAAAAGACAAGCAGTGATGGAAACAACTGTAAGCAGAGAGACAAGGCAGGACGGAGTCATGATTTAACAAGGTGAGCAGAGCAGCTTTCAGATTTTGGACTTTCCTTTATGCCACCATTCCTGACATTCCTACAAATTATTTATAGAAAATGTTCACACCATGTTGTTACCATTCACAGCTCTTTTCTCTTTATACTTCTTTGCTTTCTGCTCACACTGGAGGTGAGATGGAGTGAAGTGAGCTGAAGGCCAGAAAAGCACCATCTCTGTGTACGCAACAGATATCTAGATCTGTTGTTCCGCACAGCTGCTACCGGTGTAGTCTACCAGTCTGAGTGGCAATAGAGAGTGACCTCAATAGTCTCATCAATCAGTATATTTCCATGGATTATTAGGAGCAGTATGTTCATAGAAATATTTCAGCTGCATCCTAGAATCTCCTGATTAATGAAGTCTTATTTGCCTCCTATACATGTATATATTCAACACTGCTGCATAAAGGTTTGTAGCATAGTAACTGTTTTGTATGCTATCTTTAGGGGGATGGCATTCAAGATACCGATCATGCTTATCAGTTTGGACATTAAGTTGAACTTGGATTGTTTGAAGTATCACCGATTCATGCTTTTTTAAAAACTGAAATGACTAGTCAGCTGACAAAATTAATCAACATGCAATTAATTAGTTTATCTGGTGAATGCTGAGAAGCTACTGCTGTATAATGATATTTGTGCCTCATTCCTGAGTGCTCAGTTGGAGCTTCTGAGCACAACAAAATGTTTTTGCATACACTTTTTAAAACAGACATAATTATGCAAAGACTAATTTAGTTTGAGCAAACTAAAATGATCCATTTTGTACATTTGCTGCTCTGCTGTTATCTATATAAATGCCACAGAAGCAGCCAATCTCACAGCAGAAAAGGTCAATTCTGATGAGCTTTTTCATCTTCAATCAACACTTCCAAAAGACGAAAACAGGGGCTTTTGCGATCAAATGTCTTTATTCAACTTTACTGCTCATTCTCCTATTGTGCATTGAGGAATAAGCCACAAATATAATGCCATTTCTTTTAGATATCATGTAAAATATAACTGATTTTCCAAAAGCGATACTGGACAAAGCGTTCTCTACTGTACTGTCCCAAAGCATGTAACACAATCCAGGAGACAGAGAGCTGGATGCAAATGCTCAAGGCGTGGTTTAATGTGTGAATAGGCTCCAAACAAAAGACAACCATACAGGATGAAACAAAAAGGTTCATTAAGAACAAATTATACCACTCGAATCTGTGTAATCAGTGTAATCTTGATTTAGCTGTGAGAAGGTTTGTTATGACCAAAGATTCAACTAACTTGCCAATGAGGCTAAAGTCATGTGGTAGTCATGGGACTCGTAGCAGGATGTCATCTGTGTATCTACAGTATAGATGTTCAAGTTGCGCTTTGTGTTAGTGGGAAATGCTAACAAACTAATTATACAAATAAATGTGAAGTGTGCCTTATGGATACACAAATCTCACCAATTCAGATAAAATGGCTCTGAAAATACAGCAAGCCATTCTGGATGGTTAGCTACAGAAAAAAAAAAAAAAAAAAACACACTTTGCATTCCTGTGCTTGACTGCCTCTTTACACATCTGACAAATGTGATGTGTCAAAAAAAACAGTGTTTGGGATTATGGTAACATCTATTTATAGCCATCTCACTCCCCTCATTTGCTCATGCAAATTAGCCTAGATAGTGCCAGGCTCATTCAAAGAGGGTCATACAGTCAACACGATGTAAATACGTGCTCAAACTTGAGACATTAAGGTGAGATGAGATCAATTTATCACAAAAGTTTAGAGATGTGTGGATAGACAAAAAGAGGATGTGTAATTTGTCTGGAAAGCAACACGTGGACTCAGAAGTAGGCAACAGATGTATGTGAAGATTGCACTAGAGGGCCGGATCAGGCAATGTGCAGATATCAGAAAACATTGCAGACTGTTAGGTATTTTTAGTCAGATAGATATTGGATAGATACTTTATGTATTAGAAATGTTTAGTGGAGATAGGATGTCTAGTTAGACTGTTAAATGCTTATGAGTTTCTACAGGGTACTTCTGGTCAAGGATACCAGAGAGAAGAGTTGATGACTGTCAGCAGACAGGGTGTTTAATATTATTATTACGACGTGTATAACTGTAGCCTTAGCCATAATATGTTCTTATGTTTAAGTCACGACATGTACTAGAGGTTGTGAGAATGTTTTTAGTTACACACCACTTAACCAACAGACATACACATGCACACGTTGATTTGCTTCATGTTTTGACCAAGAATGAAACTGAATGAAAGAATAAAAAGAAAAGTGGCACAGCAGGAGGATGAATCAGAACAATTCCACACTGAAAAGGGCCATTAAACATATTAGTGTGCTTCCACTCTTCTGACACGGACTGCTGGAGTGGTGACTCACTGAATAGTTCTTAACTGCACTATTTAGTGTGACAGTTCTCAAAAAGTAGATGTTGCCTAATGAGGATCATACATTTTGTTTTAATATGATGTTCATTATCTATTTTGTATCCACTATGCAAATTATATATAATGCAAACTGCACAGGAAGGCTAAAAGATCAACAAACACGCATGACATTTTGTGTTGATGCTATAAGGGTTTTAAGGCAGGGAAAGTGGCTGAAAGGGAATATGGGGTAGCATCAGCCACACAGCTGCTTCTGTGGAAACCCTCAGGGGAAGGACTGTCCTCTCTGGTTTGCCACCAGTTTGAATCTAATATTAAATTCTTTGACATTGCATATCTTCAATTGTAACATATCTGGACTAGAACAAGTCTGCCTGCAGTCTGTGCTGTGATCATGACAGGAGTATAAGTAGCTTGAAGAATCTCTCTCTCCCCTTCCTGTCAGTGCCCACTGAAAAGGCCCGACCCATTAATCCACTCTCCTTTGTCTAATCTGGGACTGAAAAAAAAAGCATGTGCACGGGTTCAAAGATCAAATTGATAAGGAGGAGGAGGATGTACAAAAACAAAGTCGGAACTGATTTTAATCACTACACAAATATCACCACTGAATAAGGAATATCAACGGAAAAGTGATGTATCAAACGTCATATAATAAAGACACCTTCACTATTAAAAATATCTTATCTTAGTATATCATAAACCAATCAGGTACAAATCTGTTGCAATTATGCAACAGTTAAAGGCACAAAGGAACCTTCACAAGGGTTGATTTTTCCCAGAAATGTATCACCATTTCCTTGTCGTACAGTTTGATTTTAAACACATAACTGCACAAAACAAATTGGAAAAAGGATTTATTCATAATTGCTGTTTTGATTCTTTCATATTCTGTAGATTAAGTAGCAACCAAACAAGATGATGCGCAGGTTACAGAGATACTGTTAGTGGCAGCAGAAACATCTGTTGATTGTTTAAATCTTTTGTACAAAAATGCTGAAATGACATTGGTTTTGACATTTTTGGGAGAGTTTTGGTAGTATGTTTGCATTATCCCTTTTATGATATCTTGTTGCGAATTCTGAACAACTGTGAAACCCGCTGTCCCTCATTTCTTGCAAAACATTATTTTGTTGCAGTTTTCCTGTCTTGTGTCTACCTGGAGCCTGGGGCCATAAACGCTGACTGATTTCCCTGACTAATAAATGCTGCCAACTATTATTTGTTATTTCATGAGGTGAACAGCGTCATTTGAAAATGAGCTACTTTGTGAGATCTACTGAATTATTTTACATTTTTACTTTACACATAAATTGTAGTTTTTACATCTACTCGTGTTTGAATCAGAAGTACAGTAGTTTCCAATACATGTATTCATGACTGCTGATATTTAGTTTTTGTATTACGATCATTTCATGTATTACATTACATTACATTTTGGTAGTTTTACTTTTGATAAATACCTTTAATCTTATGACATATAATCCTTAGATTTCATCGCTGGAAAACAAAGAAAATCAACTTGGTTTTGATATTGTTTCAGATCACAAGAGTTCCTGAGGTTGATAGCTTTGATTGCTTTATTATGGTAGTGTTTCGTTTTATTACTTACGAGTTTGAATTACTTGTGTTTGGTTTTTATATAGTTTCATGTATTTCTTTTATCATGATGTCATTAACCCTACCAATGTAGGAAATATAAATCAGTATGTATGATGTAATCTAAGTTATGAAACTGCTGATTGAGAATTTGTTTTAAACAATTCTTAAGTTATTTTTATATTAGTCTTGATTCATTGTTACTCCATATTTTGTACACACTATATGCTAGAGGTGAAAACTTGCGACCAGGCTGCGGTTTGAGGAGAGGTCACAGGAAGGGACAACAGTTCACTTAGTCAAGTGTTGCACCATTAGAGGTCTTAATTTAATAGGAAGGGCACACTGTGCAGACCATGACGCAAGTTTCCATCTGCTGTGAAGATCCTCCTTTCCGTCTGGTTTCTCTTCCTCTAGATGTTTTTCAGCTGAATGGCAAAAACACCTATACCTGCTAATATGCACAAAAGTTACATGTTAAAAAAGCAAAGCGTAAACAACTAGGGTGTCATTATGCATCCATAAAGGAAAGAAATTTCTTTAAAATTAAACAAAGTTATTTGGAGTGTTTTCTGTTGCTAGTCTAATTACAGGAAGGTTAGAGGGTGCTAGCAATGAGTGGTTCATCCTGTCAAGGGTCATTGAGATGTGAGGCGGAAGACTGTTTCAGGCAGTACACCTGCTTTGAAATACTGTAGTTTGATTGCATTAGTTCAGTTCATATTACTCTTTTATCTCAGAAAATCAATTCTGTAAATTTTTAAATTTTTTATTAATTTTTTTTTTTTTTCCAGGATTTTTGAAAATTGTGACAACAGAGAAACCTATCTACAATTTGTGAAGTTGTGCTTATCACCAGATTTATACAGTGGAATAACCTTTGCTATTTTCATATTATTGGGGAACTGCCCAAGTCGAAACGACATGTTAAAAATATGGGTTAATGGTTTGCATATCCCCTCAATTACCCATTTAACAGTTGTCATAGTGATACCATCACTATCACTAGATGTTTTGTTACCACATTTATTCACTATCTCTATAATTTCCTTTTCAACTATGGGCTTCAAAAACATAGAACACATATTCCTTTCAATTGTATTGTTATTTATGGTGACGGATGTATCATCTGTACAAATGCTTCTTGCTAAACTTTTGTGTCCACATAATATGCTTAAGGAGCTTCATAGTCTTTCTTGTCATTTTAATACACATGAACTGCCAACATGTTCTAAACAAAATGGTGTTTAATATGATCTGTTTGCTCTCAGGGATCACAGACTGTCTGACCATGTCAAACACTGGGCAGCTAATTACAAAGTCAATCACCTTTACATTTAATCGGCTGATTCAGTTTCCCTGTACTGCTCATAACTGATGGAATAGATGAGGCTTCACTCCACCCTTCTGCTGCATGATTGCATGCATCCAGCAGAGGAGGTGACAGAGTCGGACAGAAGAGCCAAAAGGGCAAAGTGCAAAGTGCAAAATGCAGCAGAGAAAAGGAGAGGGCATCAATCATAAGACCTGCAACACAGACTTACTGTACTTAAACAAACTCTCTCAGCAGGCACCACCGACTGAAACAGTGCATCTCACCCTGTGGACCAATGACTG
>NW_018127905.1:731466-741177 GCF_001952655.1 Monopterus albus | reverse complement strand
GCCGCTGAAATATAATCCTCTTCTGCCTCAACATCCTCGTTCGCTTCTGATTTATTAGCCCTTTTCCCTCTTGGAGGCATTTTAATAGTTGTAGAATTTGTTCAAAGACTTGAAAACATAGAAGATGTGAAAAATCGTAGAACAGACAGGAGCTGTAAACGTCTGCTCTCCCTTGCAAACCGGAAGTTTATACCATACTGCAAGGGACTGGCTTATAGAGGTTATACTATCGAGAGTGGTCGTTTAGGAGCTGCTTGACCATGGCAGGGTGATCCTGGCGCAATTCTGACAGATCAGCTCGATAAAGAAACGCGGTAGAGACCCCATGGTCCAGCGCCTTCTAGAACATTAAGGGATCACCACTTGGCACGCTTGATTCTCTGGGTATACTATGGTCAGCAAGTTCCCGGCGTGAACAAAGTTGCATTAGGAGGGTCTTAAAGAGTCTCACATATATATGTAATATTCATATGCCATCGGGGCACCCCTCTGTGTGTGACTGAGCTTGTATTTACATTACAATCTACTTTTGGATTTTCAGACAAAACAAGAAATTCAAAATCATTCCATTTTTGCAGTTTTTGGATATTTCAGAGACAAAACCAAGTAACTGATTTACCAAGATAGTCTTGATCATTTTCAAACATATCCATAATAAAATATTGTTCAGTTTTAGCCTCAATAATGGCAGCACTTCACTATGATAGATGCATTGTATCTTTAATTCTGTTTGGAACACTTGTCTTTGTTTCAGTATACAGGTATGTGATCTTCAGACAGACAGGCACCAACATGCCACAGACCCTGAATACCAACATGTACTTGTCCTGGTATACGAGAACAAATCTTGGCAAGAATTCCTACAAAAAACCCGACTCTCACTTCCTCGTATCAGACCCCAATTCACAAGAGCACATTCCAAGACCTTGTTGTAAAGTGTACATCTCGTTGCTTCCAGAGCCGTTTTGATTCTGCCTCATAGTAATATGAAGTGCTGTGCAGTGTTTTGGAATCTGATAACCCTTCAAGGACGTGCCAACTAAACTGGACTTCCTGTTTCATATTTCAGCTTGTCACTTGTACTTGGAGCAATAGGTCCATGTCAAAAGCGGGGCTATTTTTGGTCTGAACACAGTCTAACAGTAGAGACAATCAGTGCAAGGTTGAAAATGCCACACTGAAGTGGTGAGGTGCATCATTTTCCAACATTGTGCCAGTGGTATGGCTCAAACAATCTGATTATTCAACTGATTTTTAAAAAAGTGAACATGTTCGGCTTCTGGGTATTTTGAAGAAATATGATGCTGTGTTGTGACATTTTCTCACTTTGATATTTTTTGGCCAAACCATTAATCAAGACAACTATTAGCAGATTAATCAATAACAAAATTAGTTTGTTCAATCTGTTCCCACTGTGTAGGGCTGAACCTCTGGACCCAATGGACAAAAAAAAAAAAAAAAAAAAGTTAACTCGGTGTTAGTCACCATGGAAACAATAAGCCAGAAGATATATGTTTTTTCTTTGAAGTGGAACAAGTTAAAAAAAAAAAATGTTTTTACACTTTGGCAGCAGTCTGTACTGAACCCCTGTCCCTTGTCAGTGACATGTTTGGATTTTGAGTCTCTGCAAGCCTACACCTGTTTTGACAACAGCAGTAGGACGAACTGCCCTAAAAATACAAGCAACAGGGTGTGACACCACATTCCAATGTATTTTTTCAGTAAGTCTTCCAAAACAGAAAAACATTTATGCATGTGTGCACACAAAAACGATAAGACTGGCAAGGAAATACTCAGTGCTGTAACAATCCGGGTTTAAGGGATTAAAAGGTACCACCAAACAAGAGCTGGCCATCTAATGGAGCTCCAGAAGCTTTGCCACACATTTTAGCAAATGCACTCTATTCAGTCTTGGGTAGCCGATACACCCAACCAGTTTTGATGGGGGGGAATTTCAGTCACTAAAAGGTCCAGGCAAATGCATGGCAGCACATGATGTGTTGGACTTGTCTGTCAAACCCCAGACACATATGACTAAGAACACCCCAGCTGGCGACCTTTATTTACTGCAACCCACACACTCCACACTCTCACATCGCTCACTTTCATCTTTTCTCTCCATCTTTACCCTTTTTTTTGCTTTCATCATTTCAAGCTTTCATCACCTTTTTTAATGTTTTCATCTCCTTTCCTCCCCATGTCCATCATCTCAAAAAAACATCTAATAACATCTCATTTTGGTGGTCAAATGTCAAGGTGACTGGTTGGCAGGAACATACAACCACAAGGCAGTAATTCTAGCTTAACACCAGCTTAGATGGCATGATGATAGAATTGCCAAAGCAGGGTGAAGACACTGACACTCTAGGTTCACTGGGAAAATCAGACCTTGTTTAGATCCTGTCAGCTTTACAGTGTCATATATATCAAATGCTTTTCTTCTCATTTATCAGTCCATCCAAAATGAAACTGTGGTATCTTATCAGTTCTGTGACTGAACATGGAGTCCATTTTACTGACACTGTTGCTTTTCCAGTAAAGACGCCATTCTTCCACTGGAGCACACAGGTTCAGTGGTCGGAGCATTGGTGGGCATGCATCCAACAAAAGGACTCATAAGCAGTGGAAAAATTCCTGACTCCTCAGGAGTTGCATATGTGCAGAGCAGTCACCCATGATTGCTTAAATGTTGGTTCTTCACAACTCAATCATTAGTATTATAAGCACAGTTTGTAAAGAGGCACATATACTGAGACAAAAGGGGACTTCAGTAAGTGGACTGTGGGCACAGCAGTGACGACATCCTATTTCTGTAAGTCTGTGTTCTGCTCATTCAACAGCTGTTAAACTGCTCATGCAGTCTCTATTATTGGCTGACCGTTGCACTATGATGTCTGCTCTCCTCTGCTCAGCTGACTGCATGAAGTCAGAGGGGTGCAGCCCTCCCTCCTCCAAAGAGAGTCCAACACAAAGAAAATACAGTGGAAAAACAAGGCAGGATGGTCTACATCAACCTGGGAGGTTATGTGGTACCGGTCAAGTACAGGGTACACCGCCCATTAAGTTCCGATAGCGGAAACACAGCAATGATTAGAAACACAGGGAGAGGGACCCAAAACAGTAGAGTCGTAGATTCTGAAATCAAAACAGTATGCTGAAGTAGGCTAAAATACTCTGTAGAGCTGAGAGAAGCTGCATAGTTAGTGATAACTCTTTGTGGATTGATTGATTGATTTATTCTTTCAAACATGCAGAACAGAACAAATGAACAAATGACAACAACACACATATCCAACCAATGGTAATCCAAAAAATCAGTTTGCTTACACCTATTACATGTTTGAATGGAGTAGGAAGAAGTCAGACTTATCCAGTCCTACCCCATGTCATCATATTATACAAAATTACATGCATCATCACTGTGAGTGACATCTTGCACAATAGTCATCATAATCACTGGATCCATTATTAAAATAAAAATATTTATCAGTGAGGCTTTAAGAAAATCAAATTCTCATTTGCACAGTGCAAATGAGAATTTGAAAATTGCACTGAACTCCCATAGCATCGATTTAATCATTTTTCTCATTTCCTACACTGCTGAACACCTGTAGCAAAGAATATGCCCTGCAGGCCTACTAAACTATGTGGTTTGTGAAGCTTAGCTTGGTAATTGATTTTCAGTTATAACCACTCTGCATTAATAATCAACTAATCCATTTATTCTAGCATAACTATTAATTAAATTGACTTGTATCTTTCAAAAGCTGCAATTGTTAAAGTAAAATAAAGGTGGCAAAGAAAACTGCTAACTGCTGCTTCTGTGGTTGATGACTCTTAGTCACCATCAGTGTGATATCTTCTGCAGATGTTTCACTGTTAATTGCTGCTATTTAGTCATGTCTGGATGACACAGAAATGCCCCTGCCTGCAGCACTGGTTTCTTTCATGAGAGCACTCTGTTGTTTTTCCTCAGGTCAAACCATTTGTTCCTCATTTCTGCCATTGCATTTATCACCAAATCCACATTTTGCCATTTTCTCTTCATCAAGAGAGTGCCAGATAAAACATTTACAGTTTAGCTGAATCTCAACTTCACTCTTGATGTCTTTTGCATTTGCTCCCTTTTCTCCACAATGCAGTCTTTGGCTCCTTGGCCTTTCAAAGGGATGCTGTTCACACTACTGTATGTAGCAATTTGTGAGCATTCCTTCATGTAAATGAGCACATGTAGGATTTAGAACTGCTTATTACATAGATCTACAACTTTACATGTGGTGACTGTGGTTCAGTGGGTAGAGCAGTCATCTCCCAACCAGAGGTTCAAAAGTTCGAACCTTGATGCTTGCACTCCACATGTCGAAGTGTCCCTGGGCAAGACACTGAACCCCCAAGCTGCCCCCGACTACCATCGGTTGAGTTGGCACCGCAAATGACTGCCTCGGTTCTGTACCGGAAACAAATTCCTTGTGTGTAACATACTTGGCCAACAAAGGTGATTATTATTATTTTCTAAACAGTTTGAATCAGGTTTGGGGGTATCACATTGAATCTTTTGCCCTAAAATGAGTGTCCTCAACTGGGTATGACCTGCCAAACTTTTTCCACCACTCTCTCCTCCGTCTCTCTCTCTCTCTCACTCTCTCTCTCATCAGCCCTGGAGGGTGTGCTTCTGGCATGAGTCACTGTCAGCCAGGAAAACAGTTTGCTTAATGAGTCAACTTGTTGGCTTGCTCTTCTGAAACACAGAACGAGGACTCTGTTACAAATTTCCATCGAGTTTAACCCCTCTCTAACCTGCCCTAATTGTCCAAGACTTATGAGTAGTCAAAGACACAGGCAGTGTCTTTTATACAATTTTATTATGTGGTGCAAAGAAATCGCATGGAGGGATTTGGGGCTTCTAAACAAACAGATTAACTTTAAGCTTTTAAAAACGTGTATACTACCAGTCAAATGTTTGAACACACCTTCCCATTCAATTCAACAGGAATGTGCAACCAAACTTTGACTAGTAAAGATTAAATTATGGCACTGTCCTCCAAGCACGTGTTCATGTTTGACTCAGGTCGCAGAGCTCACGCTGAGCAGGAAATGTGGTACGATGTCAATCTTACATTAGAGCAACACTTTAATCTGATTCAGTCTATGGGATTAAAGCAGAAAGTGATCACACTATCAGCCTGAGGTAAAGTGTGTGCGTCTCACACACACACACACACACACACACACACGAATGTGGACAGGCATACTCTTTTCTTTTCTATAATTATGGGCATGAATAAATGATTAGCCTAGGAACTAATCAGTGAGGTTGTGTGAGCTGGGACCATGCTGTTATGTTTGCTATATGCAATCACAGAACCTTTAGATTTGTATTTATTCCTGCATGAATATTAATATGACAATCAATCTCACATGTGGAAAATATGTCTGGGGCCTGTTCCAACTAATGAAGATGCTCAACCATCTTTTCCTCTATAGAAGGATGGAAAAAAAAATCTGTCGGCCTGTAGGGGTCCTTAAGTGATGGCAGAGTTTGAAATGTGATCTAAACACACAGTGAGAGACCAACACCTCCTCCTAGCACCCAGCTGTCATTTGTCCAAAACCAGTCTTCCCCTATGGCTCTTTGACAGATCTATGACAGAGTGACAACAAAGACAAGAGAGCACAATCTTGAATAGAGCAAGAATGAGCCGTGAGAGTCTCTGGCTGTGATGCAGTGATGGCAGCACTAGACCGGAATTACACATACAAGCACACAAATACACCATTAGGTTTGCTTTCATTCAATTTGTCCTGAAATATTCTGCATGAACAGGCACAGCCCATCATCATTTCATACCATTGTCATGGCATACATGATGACAGCCAGTGCTAGGTGAAAGGATAACATACTATAGTTAACTAGTAAATCCAGATTTACCAGACAACTATATAGTGGAGTAAGTTTGTTTTTTGGCAATTCTGAATTACCAAAATAAAAATCTTTAAAATTTCTGCCCTAGTAGGACTTAAAACATGACACACACGGTCATTTCTATGGAAGCCCATTCCCGCCAGTTACTCCGACTTAGCTAAGTCGAAATTCTGACATAGCTAAGTCGAAATTCCGACATAGCTAAGTAGAAATTCTAACTTAGCTATGTCAGAATTTCGACTTAGCTAAGTCGGAATAACTACCTAGCTAAATCGAAATTCCGACTTATATATGTCGAAATTCCTACATAGGTCAAAGTATCTTGACGGTAAGCCTGTCAAGCGGAAGTAGTTATTCTTCTTCCTGTTTAGTTGTTTTTGGCGCGGAGACAGAGAGCTGCAGCACCCTTTACCGTAGCGTAGCGTGCACTGGATAACAAACAGCCATTGGAATTCACTCAAAACGGACCCACGCCTGAAATAATCTTCAATTATTCCATCCATCTGAACTGTGTGATGTGAAAGGTGCTGTAGCGTTAGCTCTCAGTCTCCGCGACAAAACACGAAGAAGAATAACTACTTCCGGTTGACAGTCTTACGTCAAGATACTTTGAGCTATGTAGGAATTTCGACATAGATAAGTCGGAATTTCGATTTAGCTATCTAGTTATTTCTACTTAGCTAAGTCGAAATTTCGACTTAGGGAAGTGTAAATAGGAATTCCGACATATCTAAGTCGGAATTCCGACTTAGATATGTCGGAATTCCTACTTAGCTAAGTAGAAATAACGACTTAGAGCGTTTTATTTCTCATTTAACTGGCGGGAATGGGCTTCCATACATTTCAATCAGTCATGGTGACTACAAATGTGACAGAAAAAATAAATCTCAGTAAATTTATTTATTTAACAAAGTATATTAAAGTTACTATGATTGTAGTGTTAAATCTGGTAAAATTGCAGCCATGTTTGCCTTGGATTTTATCAAACCAAACTAACACTGCACCAACAAACTGCCAACTCATGACTCAATGAAACCAGTCAAGAAACGTGATCAGACAGGTTGCAAACAAAACTCCACATTAGCCAAAAGTTTGAGTTTTGTTTACAACCTGTGTGATTGCATTTCTTGACTGGTTTCATTGTTTATAAGGAAGGCCTCCTCATTTAATTCCTTGAGTGTGCAGTGTTAATACTTATAAAAAGGATGGTCAAAACAAAGAAAATAAACCCCAGTTTATGAAACTACAAGTCCCTTACACCCCCACACAAACACTTATCACATCATTAGAAAGGAAACTGAAACCATGCCATGGTCTGCACAGGCCAATGTATTTTTGTCTAGTGTGGGATGAAACAGGCAGCAGACTATCACTATCATTAGCTAATGTGATAAAAGCAAACCAGTGAATTGGAACAACATCAAGTAATGTATATCACACATATTTGGCAAAGAATATGTTTGACTAGTAGACATGTCTATTTAGGTAATGAAGCCTTTTGCTGCAATTTTGTCCTACCAGCAAATTTGTGTAAGCAGTTGTACCTTTCAAATGGTTTAAGTTTTCAGAACAAAACTTGTCATACATACACACAATTATGTTTTAATGGACTTTTAATAGACTGCCTGCAAGTAGCTCTTCTTTTGTCTCATTTGTTTAACAGGGTGTCACCTGTGACACCAATTTGCATTTGATGAATAACAACTTCAGCTCAAACTTTGAAAAAAGTGATACGCAAAACTAAAACAAATGAGACAAAACTGTTAAAATCACACAGAGACACACCAGAACATGGACATACACAATTTTCCCTCTCCTGTGCTTGTTCAGTCAATTTATAGATGTGAGTCACCCTCAAGTGGAGGCGTTTAATCTCGACAGCAGTGTGACACAACCTCAATTATCTTCCACTGCAGTCCCCGTGATCGCTCCCAGACTCAAACTGTATTTGAGGATAGCACAGCCAGAAGCATTTGTATTTTTGAACAATAAGCTTCTACCGTTGGTTCACCCTTGATATGACAAGGGTACAGTTATTGTTTGGGTGATCCTAAAACACTTCCATTATACAACATAAATGGAACACATTTCTAAAAGATCACCATTACAACTGATGGAAAAGTGACAAAATTGAAATGTATTAAACACATAATAAAATAGGAAGACTGCTCACCAATAACCATAAACTAAGTAAATCAGGCAACTTTCCTCAGATCAAAGATTAGACTATTACAAAATGAAATATTCAAGTAATTTAATGTTCTCCTTTATTTTTAAGTATGGCACCGAGTTCACCACATACAGTATTGTTAAATGTATCCTGTTCTTTATTGACCAGGTGTGTTGGACACACTAGGAATTTGACTCTGGTACATCGGCTCTCAATGTGTATGTACATATCCCCATGTAAGGGGCAAGTAAACAGTAAACCAGCATAAGGCTGTGTAATACAACAAAATAAGCAGTATTAACAAGCAACAAACAGTCCAAACAATGCAAAATAAGCAGTATAAACAATGCAGACAGACAAAGGAATGCTCAATGAAATGAAATAAATAGGAATAAAAACAGAGTACTTAAAAATAGAGACCTGTACGAATCTGTATAATATCATGGCTCAAATTGACAGAACAGCAGCTCTAACATAAGGGTTAAAGAGACAAATACCATTCAGTGTTCCTGTTCCCACAGCAACATTTTTCTCATAACCAAATAACATTAAAACCTATTCTGCTTTGAAAAGAGCATCAATTATATTCTTCTGCTAACGGCGGTACACATTACAAGTATGTCAAATATGCACTTCCATTGTTAGGCACTGTAGCTATTTTTTGGAATTATACATAAGTTAATGTTTAATGAGCACTGTGTCATTGCTATCATTCCTAGTTAAAAGAATGTGGCAACTGTAAACGCGTCAGTAAATAGACTGAACATCAACGTAAAAAAAACACAAAACTAGTATCTGATACTTGGTATGTGATAAAAAATAGACCTGGGTATCCCACCAACCACTTTGGGAGCCAAACTGATCAAAAAAGTATATGTTGACTTGGTTGGTTTCTTACCAACTTATTTTACTCATTATTTGATCATTATATTTCCTGGAACATTTTTTATTTTAGAATATATGGTATTGAAACAATTTTTTCCTTTACACCAGTGCAGTGAGCAATTTGACATAAATGAAAAAAGCAAGATTCTATAGGAAACTAGAAGTCTACTAGGTAAGTATTGTAAGTAAGTAGAAGTCAGGTAACATAGCCAACAGCTCTGTGAGGCTGTAATTCGGCACTAAAATCATCATGCCACATGCTCAAAATTAGAGACATACAAGTAATACACATACATAACCACACACACACACACACACACATATAAATATATACATACACACATACTGTATATATATTAAAATCATCATGCCGCATGCTCAAAATTAGAGACTAGGGTGTGTGTGTGTGTGTGTGTGTGTGTGTGTGTGTGTGTGTGTGTGTGTGTGTGTAACAAGATGACTTTTTCTACAAGTATGATTTAATAAGGTGGGGACTGAATTATATTTTGCTATATTATACTGTTGCATATTATGCACAATATTCTTTTTAAATGGAAAGACTAGCTCCTACAGAGAATGCTACACTATGGGCTGTGTGTAGCTTCACTGGTACTATGCTAGCAAGTTTCTTCACAGTTGCTCTTAGTGCGCCTTTAACAGTTAGTCAGCCCTAAGGGCAGGGATACGCCAAACTGAAATCAAAGAGCTAGCAGTGATGAAGGCCATCTGTTGC
>NW_018127905.1:725429-731405 GCF_001952655.1 Monopterus albus | reverse complement strand
AGACTACATACAGTATGTTCTGCATGTTGCCAATTCATCATCATGAATCAGTCAAAAATCCACCAACAGGGACTGACTAGTGCTAATTGTGTGAGACATCATGAAGACAAGGGCAACAGATGCTCACTGATAGCCTGACAGTGGCTGATGGCCAACCATCAGCTTGGTGTGTCACGAGCCTAAAAGTGTTTTGTTCAGAAATTATACTTTAAACCAAAAATGTCAACCCTGTGGTGGTGGTAGGAGAAAGGCCAGGGATCACCAGAGTTGTTAGCATTCCTTCTCTGGGTGTGATAGGTAGCATGACAATCCATCCAGCATTTGTTGTGATAGTCTGGACCAAAGTGGAGCACAACAGACATTACTATGCCGAAGGCTACTCTACTAGTTTGGTTAAAAATGTCTTCTACCAGCCCTAAAAATGTCTTCAACCAATATCTGTTTAGCTCAAAACAGGACTTCGCTGGACCAGAATAACACATACCAATTCCCTGCTGTACAGCATAATCAGAAGCTTTTTGCTTCCATTAACCATCTCACACAGATCATTTTCTTTGGCTGGCATCACTGCTTTTCTCTACGGGGCTGAAACACTCTGCAATCTCACACTCTAAGCTTTTCTTTCAACCACTCCATATTTCCCCTCCCTTTGTCTTAATAATCTGTTGTTGGCTTTTCTACTTTTCCTCTCAAGTAAACCTTGCACGTGCACACAAAATAAAAACCATTAACCTCTGTCCGTATCAATTCTCTTCACTTCTTAATTCCACTTTCCCCTCTCACGCTATCATTGTGCATCTATCTTTACCTTTAGTTCACTCCTTCAAGGGAAGGCTTTGTTCTGATCGACGCCATCTGAGTGCTAATAATATCTTTGTTCCACAGAAAACCAATAAAAACCAATTATGACCTGCCCCTTGTTGGATCACAGACTTTACAGAGCACATGCATCTCCTGTTCTGCATTATATTAGCATCCTTTAAATTTTATCACAATCATTTGACATTCTACCTTAAGGACATGACTGTTGACAAGATGAGTTTGAGAAATACACATTTTAAGGATCAATTTCCAACCTGCATTTTGACCCTGAAATGGAGGAGCCAAGTAAATAAATAAAAAGGCAGCAGCACCTGCCCAGGTTAGATTCCAAGCTGTGGTGCTATTCTGGATGTCAAAGTTTTAATGAAGAACCAGAGCTGTGGTTTAACACTGTCATGGCAACATCATGTACTGTAGGAACACAGTCAACACGTGGGCGCATTTTGCTGGAGTAAAAACCGAAGAAAAAGGAAAATGGAATAGTTACTGTTACTTTAGCTGCCAACAGAGACTGGAAGCAACCATTTGAGGACTGTTGTTCAGCAATATACTTTAACACCTAAAACTTGTAACACGTGCCATCTCCAAATGTGTGATATAGAATCTTTTTGACAATATATCAGTTCAAGAATGTCAAGATTTAACATATAAAGATCCATTTACTAGTGAAAAGAAATACTCCTCAATTTGTGAAAACAGTAGAGTGTCTGATAATGTCAAGGAAAAGATGTTGCATTATAGGAAGTTTAGGATGTTGTGTTTTATAGCTTGACCTACATTGGGGATATACTGTATCTCAGCCTCTGTTGGATGTTGAGCATTCCTTTAATTCTTCACCCACAAGTCCTCCAACTTTGTGGAAGCATGTTTTTTCAATATCAGTTAATTTGTTGGTTACTTTGAGTTGAGTTTGGTTTAGAAAATGTCAGAAAAAAAATGAATGTGCATCATAATTTTCCAGAACCTAAGCAGATGTGTTTAAACTGGTTGTTTTATCCAATTGAAATGATATTAGGTTTATTAATATGTAAGAAAACTATTAAACAGATTTAAAAAGCAGGAACCATAAAACTTTTGGCATTTTTACCTAAAAGAAGAAATTGAACAATTTGTAGAGCCCTACATGCAACACTGCATCACTGGATTATGCCTTTAAAATGTAATAAATATAAAAAAGATGCCTTATTTTCTTCATAAATTAAATAAGAGGTGAGTGGCTAACTGATCTTCTACATGCTGACATAAATACAAATTGATACAACCAGCTGAAAAATGCCTACAATGTAAGGAGGGTGGTAGGTTCCATGTTTTCCTGGGATGACAAATCCATGCTGTCTGCCCCAATGCACCACTTAAGCCTCTTTCTGAGCCAGAAAAAAAAAAAAAAAGCCCTTGCTGTGGCTGCCTTAAACATGAGTCAAATCAGCTCCAGTGAGCCATTCAATCCCTGATTTCATCCTCTGAGTGTGAGAGAGGACAACATATTGAAGGGAGGGAAGGAGAGAGAGAGAGACAAAAATCAAATTTTTGCCAAGAGTTTTCCTATAAGGATCAACGCCTTTTGCGTGGCTCTGGTAGCCATGGGTACAATATGTGTGAGCTAAACAAGCATTAGGGAAACTGTATTACTTACTTTGTCCAGAAATGTGTCCCTATGAGACTGCAGCAAACTCCATTAGTGATGAAATTATACCACAGAAGGAACCTCAGAGCCCTTTTTGCCATCTCAAAATAATTAATGTTGTTAACATTGAGTTTTAATGCTTTAAATAAAGTGTTTTGGTAGTGGGGCTCAGTGTATTTCATGCATTTAGTGAGCGGCTTTCATTATGTTCTTATGTTACTATGGTAGTATAAAACAAGAATTCAGACCAAAAATTTAATTGCAATGTAATACAATTATGCCTGTGTGCAATAGAGCTCCATTATTTTTTAGCCATTTTTGTCTTCTTCAATAGACAGTCAACAGTAAAGACACACACAGGAAACAAGGGTGTAAAGAGGGTTATGACAATCCACAGAGGTATGTCAAGGATGTTGCAGCAAGGTGATATGTGCCATAATCTTTTGGTTAATGAGGCACTCCACAGAGCTTCATTCATGGCCAAATCCATCCCTAAACAGCCAGCATTTCTCTCTACTCTGGAAAAATACCATGGCAAAAAACACCTACTGTCTCACAGTCATGAGTCACACTCATAAAACAGCATGTTGCCAAATGATGTCACATTATATTTTGACAGAGTTGACCCAGGTTCGGTGTTTGGTGGAAGACGGTGGCACCCATGCTGCATCAACGTAATGGTGTCACTCAAGTAAAGGAAGTGGCTCTTTTTTCATCCAGAGCTAATGTCAGTCTGAACCCAGGCATATCATATACAAACATATCAGACATCTGTGTCTGTGTCATGAAGAACAACCTCCCTCTTTCTGTTCACAGGAAGCACAAAGAGGGCAGAGAATAAGGGAAAGGGGTGCATTCTGCAGAAAGCCGCAGAGCTTAAGAGGGACAGAGAGGTACTGACCTGGTGCTCTCAGAGAGACAGCAGGGTGGTTTATTAAGGGAGAGGAGAGCTCCACTGGAAGATGATGTCTCTGGATTGGAGCACCCAGTCTCTGACAGACAACAAATCCCTAATTAAAGCAGACAGCCTGTCTCTCAAGTAGCTGGCCTACTTGGCTAAAATAGGATTTAGAATAAAACCCAGAGGAAATACTCTACTTTATCCCTATGTTTCAAAGAGACAGAGAGCACCTGAGTGGATGACACCAATATAAGACAAGTCAGAAAGGTGCTCAGGTTTATGACAAATAAATTAAACGATGTGTCAAATTCTGATGATGATAACCGAATCACATTTCCCACTAAAAGCAAAGATCTAGTCCTGGAGTCACCACATCAGAAACTCTCTCCACTCTCAGCTGTACCTTGAGGGGCTATCCATGAAAATCACAAACAGAACAGGTGGCAAGGTGCAACACCCACTGAGAGTGCTATTCTTGCAGTCAGGAACATGGACACTCTACTAGACTACTAATGTAGAGGGATTCTTGATTTGCCAAGACAACTTATGGTCACGAACACAATAATAAGACTGTGGATGCAAGTGGCTAAAATGACTGTCTGGGCTCGGCTTCAGAGATACAATAAGCTGCTCCGAACTCCAGAAGGAACTTTGGGTCAAGCCCCTGTTCCCTCCCTTCAAAAAGATTGGGCTGAGGTGGTTTGGGCATCTGGTCAGGACCCCTCTTGAACACTTCCCTTCGAAGATATTCAGAACACAGGTCCAAAGGGAAATTGTAATGGCCAGCCCCATAACACATATCTTATGTATTGTGATGTGTGAAAATGCCACTGAATCCCCAAAGAAGACCCAGCTATGAAAAAGAATGTATAGACAACCTTTCCTGACCTGCCACCACCACAAACTACACCTAAATAAAATCAGAAAATCCACAGGTGAACATAATTTCAGTATCTGAGGATGACCATGGTAACTAACTGAGACTTTAAAGTCAAATCTGCTGTAGTTCTTAACCTCAAAAGCGGTCTTAGCTGCAAATGCAGAGAACAACATAAAACACTGAACCCTAACATAAACCAAGCTTTTTGCTTCATTTCAGCCAGGTGTCTTCACGTTAAGACCACAACTGACCCTTTCATATAGCTCGTTTTGCCAAATAAACAGCCCCAACCAATAATAAAGATATTCAATTTACAAGCTGGAACCAGAAAATACCGTTTTTTTCTTTAAAATAATAATAAGACATCAAATTATTAAAGATATTGTTTGATAAATTAAGTAATCGTTTGAGTACTTTAAGGCATATTTGGTCATTAATAGTAAACTTAACATGTGTGTTATCAGCCATCAAATATCTGCTTGCTCTCAAACTGATTTTAGCTGTAAAAAAAAAAAAAGAAAGACAGAAAGAGGAGTGGTCCCTTTTCTTCACCAGGGTGATTCATCAAGCAAAGGCTCAGATTCAAAGAGACCGAGCTACTAAGCCACAGAAATCTACCTAGTGCTATTACTCCACAGGAGAAGAGACAACACAGCTTATCAGTATTGATAAGGTGCCTCTTGTGAGCTTTGACTGAGTTTGTGATAGCAGCCAAATCAGCTTAGCAACAATGAGACAATTTATTTCAAACAGTCAATACCTGCTGTGAGTAATATATGTCACAACCTGCCATTGTATTCCATTAAGTCATTCCACTACAGAAAGAATAAGGGTCTGCGTTTTCACTTCTGCATGCGTTTATCTTATCACACAGATTTCATGCTGTTGATTTTCATAGACTTGTTTCCACTTTAGCTCAGACTTTTTGTGTTCAGACTGAAGAGGAGATGAATGAAGGGACAACAACATTAATTACCATATAAAAAAACTGAAATGATAAGTCTTTTTCTCATCAGTTGATTGATGGGGAAATTAGGTGGGCAGAGATGAAAATAACTTTTGCCAAGGACTGGGGAGCCCTCCACTCCTGCTGACAGTTGCTCTATTCCATGGCAGCCTGATTTCTGTTTTTCATGCTCCCTCGCGTCACTCCAACAAGATATTTTTAGCCTGCTGTGGGCAGCTGTGCTTTTTTTTTTTTTTAAGAAGAGAGAGCCTGGCAAGAATGATTACAAATATACACAACATACAGTATACACACACACTTCTGTCATTATTGCAATTACTCCGCGTATCTTTGAATGTTTCCCTCCTTGGATGGACCAAGTATGGCCACAAAATCCGACGCAATTCAAAGTAGATGAAACTCCAAAGCTTTGTATCTCACTGTGTTTAACCCTCCGTGATTAAATCAGCTGAGGTTTAATGCTGACGTACAAAATATTAAACCAGACTTGCAGAGCCTTGGTGAGGAGGCGGGGGGGACATGGTGATAAAACAAAACTCCATCTGTTTCCCCATGTGAAACACTGTTAGAGCAGAGGGAGAAAACAGGAGACTTTCAGCAAAAGTGTCAGAATTTTCAGTATGGGTAGAAATCGCACACCAAAACAAGCATGTTGACAGCTATCCACTTAACTACACATGCAGTTATGTTGTCAATAACATAAAAGCTGGGACCAGTAATGTAATTTCAATACATATAACACTGAAACCTACAAATTGTTAAATGTTATTTTATATATATAT
>NW_018127905.1:707388-725296 GCF_001952655.1 Monopterus albus | reverse complement strand
GTTGTGACATAAGAAGTCAGGCTCAGTAGACTTACTTTAGGCATGAGATACAGACTGTTTAAGTGGTGAGAGAGACATCGGGATGTTCTCTCAGGGGTTACTGTGCTTGTGTCAACTGGTCATCCAACTCATAGGCCATGTGGGTCAGACAGGGTCTGAGGGATGACAAGAAACACCGATAACCATGTAGACTATATACATGGCCGCTCTGTGTTACCGTCTTTCCCCTTTATAATCACACACACATAATCTCTCTCCTTTAATCCATCCCCTTTCATGTGTACTCTTAACAGGGTGCTGTGTAAATGGCATGTTGAGCCCCTGTCATTAGCTGCTAAGCCAACTGCTAGCACCACACACACACCTCTGACAGAGCACTTTTAATACACGCTGCGTTTGTGTGTGTGTATGCAGTGGATGTGGCAGGAGGGATTTAGGCACCGTTGACCCAGTCTCAATATAAACCATGGGGCTGAGGGTTCGGGCTATCACCTCTCTTGCTGGGCTTATAGCTGACATAAGAAGTAGCTGGCACAGGCAAGGTAATCTGCAGTCTGTGTGTATGGGTGTAAGTACTGTACAACAATGACTTAGAACTACCACTGCCCACTGCTGTCAAATGAAGCTGGACCAAAAACACCCTATTTCACATTGAGTAAATGATAATACTGTTCATTGTTTAGCTAATGTGTCTGAGCCAGCTGATTCACAGAACACTGACAGCATCATGCACACTCACACAATTAACAGCACAAAGACTTTAATATAGGCCTATATTACCCCACAGACTATATTTAGCACTCCATCTCTGTTTCCATGGGAATGAAGAGTTCACCACAAGAGGCTGGGGCCTCAGGTATTTTCCAGAAGCAAAAATGACAGAATGGATGGCTGGCTCCTGAACCATATCTAGCTTTTCCACAGCCTGGTAGGTTTGTCAAGTGATCATTTCCACTCTGCTGAGTCCAAGCATCACTAGGTATGTGTTTAACTGCTACCCTAGTTTTCCCTTCACACAGCCTGGCGCCATCAATGAAGCCAGGCTTTCAGTTCACTACATCTGGATTATGTTTTACCTGTTCTGGCCTTGTCTGCTATAAAGACTGGGACAGGAAATATACCAACCTCTTACAATTTTATATTACTGTACTGACTGATACTGCCAAATGTGAAAGGCAAGCATAAGACCCAAAGCTACATATCTGCAGTGTTTCTTCATTATTTACCATTACTACAGCAGGCCCAGCTAATTATAACACTGGCTACACTGTATCAACCCTCAAAGTTGTAAACTTTCAATATTTAATTCAATGGACATATTTCAGTTAGAATGCAACAAATATAACAATGATACATGGATATATGAAATACTATTTCTAATCAAAGAAGGAACAAAGCACAGCTCCAGTGTCATTTATACCACTGCAACTTGAATGCAATATAAAGTTTCTATGTCTGTGTAGCCACAAAAATCCATGTGATGTGCCCATGTCCACCAGTCTGTACAGACTCTGTAGCTCAAAACTTATCACATGGACTGTGTGCATGGCCTGTACACCCACATGCATATACTAACATATCCATCAACACAAATGGACAATAGTCAACAAAAAGACATCCACGTCTAATGTCCGTGTCCATTTTGATTATATCCAACATTTCATTTTCATAGTACTGTCACCAAATTCTATGATTGCCTCACTTCATATTTCACTTCCAACATTACCCATTATATCAGAACACCACAAAAACTTAACAAAAAGTAACACATTGTGCAACAATTTACAATTAAAACAAGCAATTACGTAAACGTCAAAAATGCAAATATGAATTCTTAGATATTACAAAATGACACATAAGCAACAAGTGCTACACTATTTACTATTGCTGTTTTTCAGTTCTCGATAGAAACTGAGCAGTCAGAAAGGAAGCTGCACCCTAAAGGCCAATCTGTGCTTTTGGCACCTGAATGACATAAATTTTGTCATTCGCCTGCGTCCGTGAAGGTCCATGCAGACACCAGTGCTGCTCTCAATTCAGGCCCTGTCCTATCTACACAGGAACAGCCCACTTCCTGCCTCCCCTGGGTGGAGCGGTGACCTTGTCTAGTGCTTCTGCTGTAACATATTCTGACAGAATTCTTCAGGTGCACAAATACATTCTCACAAGATCTACAAATCAACACAAAGGCAAGGTTTCAGTCTAGGTATTCAAAACATAATGCTGATATATTCACGTGTGAAAATAGAGATAAATATGGTTACACAAAAACAAATGTATTCTTAGTGACAAAGCTGAATAGGCTGCATCACAGATACCTGCAAACAGATGACTGTGTGATATAACACACACTGCCAAGATGTATTCTGTCAGAACGTCTTCCTGATGTTGTTCTTTCAGGTTCAGCTGTACTTTACAGGCACATCAACATTCCTTGGAAGCGCACTGCCTTTATTGTGAAGCCAAGGTTTATAGCCACATAATGCCAATGAGATGAAGCTTTCCTGTTTAGGATTTTTCATCACGTAGCAGCAGCAGTAGTGTTGGCAGCAACTCTGGGGTTTCCCCTCATTGAATGTGACCTTCAGTTCAGCCTGCCTGCTTGAATATCAATCAGCCAGTCTAACAGTAAGCTACTGTATCTGTCTGTCTGTCTGTCTGCCTGCCTGCCTAAAAGCAGAATGTGCCTCAAGTGCTGGTTTTCCCCGATTCTGAACACGAATGCTGTCTTATGAAACCCCTGTAAGTTGGATTATGGTGGTTTTCATGATTTGAGGTTGCGAATTGTATTTAACACTAAATTAATCAATATATGCAGATACACATGTTTTATAGTATGACCCATGTGTATTTTGAGGGTATAAAGAGGCTATAAACAGGAGGCTAAGCTTGGCCTCAGACTAGATGTGACAGACCAAAGAGCTCATCAAAATGACCCTTTTTTTAATAGTTCTAGCCATGATTTCTGTCAGTTAGGAGAAAACTAAGATCACCTCAGGGATCAAATCCAGTCTCACAGCAGAGTGGAAAGGCTGCAGTAAGTCAGCTCTGTGCCCCATTCCTTTAATACTACCTGCGCTGCTCTGTACTACCATTTACAAGTGTTAGTAATGCTAATTTTCCTTTCATCTCCAAATAATAACTGAGCACCCTCAATTTAGATGTGTAGCTTCATACAGAAATCTATGCAAAGACAGCAGACTTTCAGTTGTTACAGTACAAGAACACTTTCTGTACTGTATTCTCAGTCATTACAGAACTGTAATGAAAGATTCAAGTACTATGAAAGTTGAGTTCTGTGTTTCACTCTCAAGCCTATTTGAACTCCTCTTAAATCAAGGGTTTGATCTTTTGGGTAAAATATTTATTCTCCTTCTTGGTCAGAAAGAAGATCGACAGCTACTGCTTTCACACCTGTGTGTTAAATACAAGGCTACAGCCAGCAGAGAGTTAGCTTAATGTGTATCTTAAAGACTGGAAATGGGGGAAACCACCAGCACCTCTAAAGCTGGCTAATTAACACGTTATCTTTTTTGTTGTTAATCCATACAAAAGCAGGAGGTTGGTCTGTAAACTGATGGGTGTTTACTAATATTTTGAATAAAAAATGTTAAATAAACCTTCACTGTCTCCTCCAAATAAGTTTGGTAAACATGGGGGTTGGCTTCAATCCCACTGAAATGTACTCCCATCTCTAGGCATTCAACTTGGAGAGTATACTGTTAATTTTACCAATGGGAACAAAGGCCCAAGTTATATTAAACCACACTTATCATTTGAATGTATCTCTGTGGACTGAGAAATTAGAAACAAATAATTGCATGTCCTCACGCACACACAGCACTTCTTGCACTTCTCATCTTTCCATTTCACTCATTTTCTGCTTCAGGTGAGGGAGGCTTGGGCTCAGCGAAGGCATTCAGCCAAATAAATCAGAGCATGGAATCAATCATGGACTCCCTTCTATAAACACCTGCCCTCTTCTCTTTCTGCTCTCCAACCTTTCATCGCTCATATTCTCCCCTCTGGAGCTACAATACGGCACCAATAATTAGACTCAGGAGCCACAGACTTTATCTTTAGGGCTTCCATTTTTTTCATCATATGGGAGCCAGAGCCATCAAATCAGCCAAGAGATTTTCCCTTTTTTACTTTTTGTTTCATTGTTTGTATGGTCTCTTTTTTTAAAACCGCATGTACTCCCCCATTCTGCTTTTCTTCTTGCAGCTGTGAGGAAAGCCCCTGCTTCCCCCATGACAATTGACATCTGCTGCCACCGTGCAGTCCCTTACCATCACTCTGTGCCTTTACAAGCATATCTCCATTTTTTTGTGCATGTGTGTGCTTTTCTATCAGCCCATTAAGGTCATCACTGAGCAGTGCAGCATCCAGACAGCAGGAACTCAGCCCACGCTGCACACATACTGGTGAAGAATGAAAAAGGTGAGGGGAATAAAAAGTTTTTCCTCAGTTCTGCCAGTGCTACCACACTGCCCTCACTGGCTTGTCTTTCAATGTGAAAGCTGGCTCTTGTGAGTCATGTGCTGCTCATCAGAAATAACATAGAATGAGTCACAGAAGGAAAAGCTGGGCTGCTTCATGTCAGCGCCACTTTGATTAGTGTCGTTACAAAAGGGTGGAAGTGAAAGTGAATTTTAAGCTGCAATAGTAAGATGCGGTTAGCATAGCTGTTACTATATGAAACTTGACCACTACCCACTACTACACACATGACTAAGAGGAACATAGTGAAGGTGTGAGAATAAATGTACAGTCATAACAAAGGAGGAAGTCGTTTTAAGGGGCGATATGCCTTGAGAAGGAAGTGTTTTAAGCAAAGATACTGTCCCGGTGGGACATGCTGCCGAGGCGTCAATTTGAAACTCAGCAAGAGTTAATACAGCAACAACATGGTGTACAACTCCAGCTTTTGTTACCTTAAAGCCAGGTTTCAAGACATGTACTCACCCCTGGCAGACAACTTCTTCGTATTGATTATTTTGGCAGCGTATTCCTGTCCTGTGGAAATCTTCATGCATCTTCTCACCACAGAGAAAGCACCCCTACACAACACAAAGAGTTGGTGATCAGGGATATAGCAAGATTTGACAAAATGGACAGTTTCCCATCATTTTCATACTCAAACTATTTGGTGTCCCCTCATGCCCTATGGATGGAGGCAGTGTCATCCTGGAAGAGACCACTCATTTATTAAGGTTTCTCCCTTTATTCCGTGGCCTGTCTGCATTTGCTGCACTTATTTTAATCTGATTCAAGTATATTTATTCCTGATATTGTACTGCAAAAACTGTTCATGCTCATCAACTATCATTTGATTATGCAAAGCACTAACTTTTTGTATGTGCTATACAAATAACATGTTATTGACTAATCTAGAATTACCTCAATGCGATTGTATGCCTCCACCAACCAGTCAAATTCATGGGAATGGGACAAACCTGAGGTCACTGTGACTTTGACCTTCCACCACCAAAATGTAAGTTCATCCTTGAGCTCTCAAGTAGATGTTTGTGCCAAATATGAACAAATTCCCACACGGCAGTCCTGAGATATCGCTTTCAGACAAGCTGAAAATAATAAACCCAAGTACAGTAAACCTCAACTGCTGCAGGCTTAGATTTGCAGAAGCCTGCTGGAGCCAATCCCAGCTGACAGTGGGCGAGAGGCAGGGTATACCTTGGAGAGGTCAATTTGCAGTAGGTGAGGCACACACCACACATTTACTCTGCTGTTCATACAAACAATGCTATGCTTACTGGACTGATTAATATAGCAGCTTATCAGTCAGAAACACAACTGAGTCCACTCAAATACAAGACTATAGTTCTAAGCAAGGACTGGAATTGGAGTGGCTCTAATCTGGTCGATACGGATCCTGTGAAATATTCCTGCATGGGTGCCAATGCCCATACTTTGTATTGGATCAGGACAGCTCTAAAATAACTCTAATAATGTAAGAGACAGAGATACAACCATTAATTAATTTTTATTAAACATACACAAAAGATAAAAAACTATTTTATGCAATTCTGTGCTTTACTGATATTACCCAACTCCTTAACAAAATGTTTATATTAATAATGTTACATATATTTGTTAGATAATCCCTAGTTTCAAGTGAGTACGGCTCTCAAGATATTCTAGAGTGCACACAGAGGTGATGTTGTTCCTCAAAGAAATGCAACAACACTGCCTGAAAAAAGAGGGAGACGTACACACCCACACAGACCTGATAAGAGGTCTAAGGTGTAATAACTGAAAACACCTGCACTTGTAGGCCCTGACTGTGCATCTCTCAGCCCAGTGTTTTTCAGTGTAGTTAAAGGCTGATGTAGTTAAAGGCTGGATTTTTTTTTTTTAAACAGATTTTTGCAACAGTGTGATGAAGCACCTTGAATTGTCACGTATCTACCAGAATCAGACAATCCAACCTATTCCTTCAATGTGGCATAAAATAACCACCAATTCTACAGGACACCCCCAAAAGAAAAATCATTATAGTTTAATTGATTTCATTTACTTCATGAATGGAAAAGTGTGAATGAAAGGCTGCACAAGGATGCCAAGGGTTAACATGGCATCAGTGAAAGGCACAGGTCTTGGTGCAGACTGCACTGCTCTGCACAAAAAGGAATTAAACGATCAATGTGGCACTTAGATTTTAAAAGTGCTCTTCAAATTCACCAATCAACACTCTCTAAATTAGATCATTTCGGTGTTCACCTTACACTCAAGCACCCCCTTTCCAAAGGCTTCAAAATAGATGCTCACTTTATGGAACACCAAGAATGAAAATTACTATGGACACAGTGCCATTACAGGAGGTTTCTCCTCGAGGTACACGTTCACTTCCATACCAGCTTTAATGCCTGCTCCCTGAACAGTGGCGCAATCATCGATACAACAGCCGGTGGTTTCAATTATCTGATCATGACTGAGGTTGAGATGTCATTGTATCAGCTCAGAGTACTCCGCTGCAGTTTATTATTCAATAAGCTTGGCCATCTGATATGCTTGCGGTTGATCTACGCTTTTCACTATAAGAACAAACTTCAAGACAGGTTATGGCATAAAGCCAGACCCAAGAGTAAAGAGCCACACCTTGACCGACCTGCCTGAGGGCCGCGTTTTTAGCATTTTTTCGTGTTTAACAGGAAAAAACAGTACCCGATATTCTAGATGAAGCTAAGTTACTGCTCTTGTGTGAACCAGCTGGGGAATGCCAATACCTTGCATTATGCAAAGAGACAAACTTCTGCAAACACAATCATTAGTTAATCAGTTTATTAAGACGGGCATTCCGTTTCTTATATGCAGAAGATTTACATACATACATTTGAGGTGCGCCTCGTTTCACTACAGCTGGTAACAGGATGCCAGACCTGCGCCGCTAATGAGACCAACACCAATCTCCATTCAGATTTGTGCTCGTTTTTACTTGCCTGGCACGTCACCAGAGGTTCATGCCCGCTGGAACGCAAAGCTAGTTGCAAATTATCAGGATCCACTTTTATACTCCGCGTGATAACGGTGCTTTCAAATGCAATAACTTTTTCAATTGGGTCGCCTGTTATTAAAACACACTTCCACCAAAATACAAGTTGACGGGCGGTGGCGAGCAGAACAGATTTCAAAAAGTTGGTAAACATGAGAACAGAGGAAGTAGCCAATAAACTTAAGACCTCGGGTTAAATAAAGTTCAATTCTTTTTAATGGTCGCTAATCAAATAAATTGTTGGATAGGCGCTCGCGCCAACTGAACCCTATCAAGGTAGGTAGGCGTGGGTCTCTCGCGCAGGTTTCGCCTACATGTAATAAAACCATTGCTTTAACTTAAAAATTAATAATAAAATGTTTAAAAATTGAGGGAACTTACTTTCCAAGCTCCTCGTACAGCTGGTACTCATCGGTAAACCTGGTGCAGGTCGTTGAAGCCATGTTAAGGTGAGCAGAGCGACTTAGGAAACTGACCGTCTCAGTTGCTTTAATACTCCACACAAACCCTTTCACCTGTGTGTCCCACAAAGTCACTTGCCGCCTTTCGTAGGAATAAAATAAAAGCTAACTCGGGATTTTTTTTATTTTTATTTTTTTTAGAAATGTCTCCTGGGTGCCAATAAAAGCTCGGCCTCGCTCCTCACGACTGCCGTTCGCAGACCCTGCTGTCTCCTGGAGTTGACAGAGACGTCGCGACCTTCCGTTGTGTTTGTCTCTACACTGACACTTGGATTAGTGAAGGCAGTCAAGACAGACAATGTGCGACATCTCACATCCGGTGACTAAATTTCAAAATAAAAACTTTAATTGAATTGTCCTCTTTTGTAAATGTAGCCCACTTTAGGGAAAATGTGCACTGTCCCTGATAGCGCGTTTTATCGATCATTGTAAACCCAATTTAGCATTTAGACCACTATTTTATGTATTTTTAGAGCTCTTTTTTACTGTTTTCATGTAATTAGTTTTTATCTTCCATTATGTTTTCAAGTAAAGTGCATGAGCTATGTAAAGTTACGTTAAATTACATTTGTTTAAAATCACTTTTTGTGACTTTTATAAGTAATTGAAAATTAAGCAACAACTAAACAAACAATTAGGCTAAAGAAAGTGTGACATTATTTTTTAGTTTTCACATAATTTTAGGATCAGTAGGAACCACAGTTAGTTTATTGCTGTTATAATTTAGTTCCTTACTTTCAAGCCAAAATAGCCCATGTTAAAGAAAATGCACTGCAATATATTTTACAAAAGTAAATTTATACTAAATTCAATCTTCACCGTTGTCAGAGTATCGCCGTATCTTGACACTACCCATTAATTTGAGCGATGGATTTGACAACCAACGCTTCTTTTGACCTGGATTTTACCTTATTTTGAAGGTAAAATAACATCCGATTTGCGATCGATACGGTTCTAGCTTGATGAAGCTACTGAGTGCTTTCTTTTTGGAAACGCTGCACAAGGGCTTCATCTAGAGGCAGTAGGGTTGACCTGCTGCCATGCCCCGCTCTGCTATGAGGAAGGGAACTATTCTTTATTCGGATCCCCGTTAATCACTATCCTAGACAGTAACCAAACAAAACCAGACAAAATTCATCACAAAATATTAAATACTGAACCTCTAAAACACCCCCAGCCACATTTTCATGTTTACATGCATAATATAAGTAAAAACAGAGAATGTTGAAAACAAATCTATAATATTTGAAAAAAATCAGGTTAATCTCATTTAACATAATAGTCATTTTTAAATTATGAAAATATTTGGTATCTGTTCTATACTGATGATTTTTGGTCACTTTTTCGTGGAACTGCTGACATAAACATCTGAGTCCTGCATTGGTGATTACCTCAAAATTGTACTTGCACTTACTTTCCACCAGTACTGTTCAAAGATGGTTTCTGGTATCAGACGTGGATGTCATCCATGTTCACTGAGTCCTGGTCAATGACCTTTGACCCTAACCTTTGACCCAGAAGATGTTGAGACTAGTTTTGTTCTGGTGTTATACACTAGATGGTTTGAGGTGTTCTATCTTCCTGCCATGACTATAGCTAAACTAATTCCACCTCCACTGTTTCCAAAGTCAAGATTCAGCCTTAATTCTCAGTGACAAGTTACTATCCTTCAGTTGTAAAGTATCAGATGGAGTCCTTGAGACAACTGAGTAGTCCCTTAGGGATACACATTCTGCAATATACTGAGTCAGTTTTAGTAGGAAGGACTTTGCTAATCAAAGTAATTAGCACACGATGCTTCTGAAACTGGTGTAATTGTTTATGCCTTCGGGCAAACTCACCAAAGTAGATTGACTGAGCAAAAAACTCTTGAAACAAAACTAAGTCAAAAACAAATTTAAGACATCTAAAGTCTTCGCAGTACACAGCCAGTTTAAAAATTACTTAAGAGCCTGATCAATTTTACCTTGAATAGTTGCTGTTAAGTGGATCTTCATTAATCCCCATTTAAGATGTAATCTGACCTAATCCACCAGTGAGGAAGGTATGCTCTGAAACAAACTACTGGCAGCTTCCTGTGGATTTAGTGCTATGGATTGTATGTGTTCACCATCAGCACCGCAATAAAGCAGCATTCAGCTACAGTGGAATACTGTTTGACTGTGGTGCCAAGTGGGGTGATTATCACTGCTCATTCAGATACTAACAGAGCTATACTATCCACTATAGCATGTCAGTGACAAATGACTGCATGTTATTGGAGGAACCCCCCAAGATATCTATATTTATCTACATCAGCACCATCACTATGACAGTGGGTTATTTTTAGCCCTAAACATCCTAAACCTCTGCTGCCCTCTAGTGAACAGATTTCATCATAGACATTCATAGATGATCACTGATCAGCCATCAAAACCATTGGTAGGTAAAGAGAATAACACTATTTTGTTATAATGACACCTATCACTGGGGTGAGATATTTTAGGCAGCAAGTGAACAGTCAGTGTTTGAAGTTCACATGTTGGAAGCGGGGGAAAAGGCAAGTGTTAAGGATGTGGGTGACTTGACAAGAGCCAAACTGTGATGGCTAGACAACTGGGTCAGAGCATCTCCAGAGCATACTGGGTGTTCCCAATACGCAGTAGTCATTACCTACCAAAAGTGGTCCAAGGAAGGACAACTGGCACCCAAGGCATATTGATGCATGTGGGGAACCCATGAGCATCAGAACTGGACCATGGAGCAGTGGAAGAAAGTGGCCTGGTCTGATAAATCATGTTTTCTTTTACATCATGTGGACGGCCAGGCGTGTATGTGTTGCTTGCATAGAGAATAGATGGAACCAGGATGCACTATGGGAAGACAGCGAGCTGGTGGAGGCAGGGTGATGCTCTGGGTAATGTTCTGCTGGGAAACTTTGGTTCCTGCCATTCATGTGGATTCTACACCTACCTAAACACAGACCAAGTACACCCTGTTATGGCAGAGGCTAATGTGCTAACATCTTGGCACCAGATACCAGGAGACACCTTGTGGAGTCGTCTTGTGGAGTCCATGCCTCAGTGGGTAGGAGCAGTCAAGGCAGACCTATAGTACACAGACAAATGTTTGATCAGGTTTAATCTCTGAAGTTCTGGTTAAAGTTCCAGCTGAACTGTAGAACTGAACGGAACCTAGTAATTCTCACAAATGTGAAACCTGTGCTTGTAATAAAAATGACTGTAGCTGACAAGAATTTGCAGTGAAGCTCCACTAATTTGCTTGCTGTCAAATTTCTGACTCTATCACACAATCTTTAGCTGGTATTTTAAGGTCATGAAGTAGGTGTGTTAAAAATGCTAAAAAATAGTAATGCGTTATGACAAACATGCATCACAGGTAGAGGACGCCGTTCTTCCAGTTCAGGTAAAACTCCAGCTCTTAGTGTTTCTGTCATGGTGGATGATAAAAGGAGAAAGTCAAAACACATTCTACACATCTGTCTTCTAGAGTGAAGGCCAGTGAAAATGATAGTTTTACACAGTCACATTAACCACTGATGTCTTCAAGTGTCTTCACCTCTATGACATGACTTTACTGATGTTGAGTTTGATTGTTCATTCATGACCTTAAAAATTAGTATTTGTAGTTTGGGCAGTTAAAAAACAGCCTACTTTTTTCTTCTTAAATTTACTAATGCTTTATTTATATAGTCTCCTGCTTGCAGGTGGTCTCACATTACTCAGCGTCATTACATACTGTACCCTGTCGACTCCCACACTATAGAAGACAGAGATTTATACTGTGACACAGAGCAGTACATTTTTGCCTACTTAAATCTTGGTTTGAGATGCAGCCAGCATGTTGAGTTCATATGGAGAGACCTTCCCATCTGGTGGTGGGAGAGGCATGGAGAGAAGGTCAATTTGAAGAGTCAGGAGGCCACAGGAGAGTGAGCTTTCGCTGCACCAATACAGAACTCCTCTCACACATACTGCAGTTTTATAACACATAGCTAGGTTTGACACAAAAGGGGTTTTTGAAGGCCAATAAAGATAACAATATCCATGTTTTTGTCCAAAGAAAAATGAATGCACATATGACTATATGCCAGCTGTAAGGCCTATCTGTACACATAATAATGTACAGGCTGTGAGATTTTTCTCCTGCTAAAATGTCATAGGACACGTTCAGGAGCATTATTGTTTTGAAGGATGTTCTGGTCTTTATAACTAGCTATTCTGTGGATACCTTTCAAAAAATGCCCTGGGTTATTTAAACCATTTTAATTCAAGGTTAAATGCATTTAGTTGCTGTCATGTGAAAAACAAATTCGGTGATGTTACTGTACAAAGAGCTTCGGTGCTGACAGGTACATAAAGCCACTGTAAAACGTTTTGGCTCATGTCAAAATAGTCCTGTGGTGCAGAAGGAAAGCTGACATTACCGACTGAATCCTAAACTATATTCTCAAAGTTGATGGAAGGATTCAAACAGATGTGAATTCAGTTAGGCAGCACTAATTGAGGTCAAGACGTTTGCACTACTTGAAAATGTCTTAACTTTAAAAAAAAGTGCTTGTTTTGGTTCCATGGCTCTTTATGAGCATGAGATTGGTGTATTGCAGATAGCTGTAGCTCATGGCTGTAAAGACAGATTGCACAAACAACTGAGTTAATGGCTAATTTTACACAAATGAAAACCATGTAGTTTTGTTTAGCATCCAATCTGAATGCAAGATGTAAAAATATTTTCCCAAACAACATTAATTTACAACATCAGCGCAAAGGCGTGCCCATTTGAACCAACACTATTGCTCCTGTAAAAGCCAAATGTTGTTTGAAAATTCAATATATCTTACCCTTTCTCTGGAAGAATTGATTATAACTATTGGCTTTTATTTTTGTGGTTGATAGTTACAAGGTCATTACCTTTAATTTTGCCTTCAAGTGTCACAAATTGGTGCACTTATAAAGCACTTTTGTTCAGAGTGCTTTACAATCCACCACTTTTTAACTTGCAGTAGCAGCAAGCCACTCAAAGGTGCTGGCCTAAGCATCATGAGCAATTAGACATGATGACAGCAGGTGCCAGAAATTGAGCCATCAATCCTGTGATTTGTGTACAACCCACACCACCTGCTTGGACACTGAAAGTTTAAGTGAGATCCAAAAGGAACTAGTTAGCACTTACTGAATGAAGAAAGTTATGTTTTTAATGTGGCTTAAAAAAAAACATTAATGGGTCTTTGCAGTGCCATCAGGAACCATCCCGTACCATTCCATACTGGGATCTGCATGTTTCCACTGTCTCAGAAACAAATCATGCCTGGACAGAAACTGGGCTGAAAAGTGTGAGGCTCAGAAGCAGGTTCCAGAGTGTGCTACTCCACCCCAAACCCTGGCTGTCTACAGTACGTCATTACATTCTGACTGTTCAGAATGTGAGCAACAGGAAGTGTCTCAGTCGAAGATGAGACCTGCTCTCTTTAAAAAAAAAATGGCAGAAAGAAGCAGAAGATGGCAGTGCATTATGAAGAAATAAGAGGAAGCCAATGCAACACCCATATCTGCTGAATCCATGTTTGTTGGTGTTATCCATTCTGGTCATGCAGAAGACAGCACCACGACAGAGCAATGCTCACAAATGTGCCAGGCAGCCCAGGCCAACAGCCAGCCTGAGTACAGGATGGTTTCTGGTGGCAGTGGAAAAACGACTTTAGACCATTTGGAATATATTCATTTGAATCATTTATTAAATTTATAACCATTTATTATTTGTGGGTTATTACTGTGTGCTTGGAGAACTGGAGCGATATGTCAAAGGTACATTAAATAAGATTTCACACACTGTCTGATAAATCAAGTGAAAAGGACGTGGTGTCTCTCCGCTATCCATGATGCGGCCACCTACTGCCCTTCTGTTGTTGTGTCAGCTTTTCTAAACTGTGTTGTCAAAGTACAGTCCATAAATTAGCCCCATCTCACACATATAGCAAAAGTTATAAGAAGCATGCTTTAAATGTCAAAACTACACAAAAACAAAAGTGGCCATCAAATGTAATGCTACAGAAAATATCATATTAGAGGTGGACCACAGCAAATTGGGCAGTAGTTATGTTTAAACAAGCAATTTTGTCAAACCGATACCAAAACCAGTAGTTTTATCCTGACTGTGCACACACATTCACTTCAGGATACATTAACACACCTTCCACATTCCATTGGGAGGAAATAAATATAAAGGTAATCCTGAGACCAAAGTTCTAACATCACAAAAATGCAGCCCAGGGCTGGCCAACCTTCCACTGCCTCTCATTTCCCTCACATGCCCTTTCCCTGGTATGTGGCAGGTGGAGATGTTTAAAGTCTTGCAGCTGAAACATAACTGTTTTTTTTTCTCAATTTCTGGCAGAGAAGACTGAGGTGGTCTGTGGAAGACTGGGTTTGTGCCTGTACAGTGAACAGCTGAGTGGTGTGGCATGACGCCATACAGAAAGAATTGGTTTCTCTTTAGCTCTCTGACCTCTCTGTGCCTACAGTGAGAAACCTTGACGGACTGCCATGTCTTTCTGTCACTCCTTTTACTCTTACTTTCTATTTTGTTTGTATCCTTTTGTCCTCTGCCTCTTTTTTGCATATCCCAGTTCAGATGAAAAGCTGTAACCCTGCCAAAAAAGTAAGCTGTCACTGAGATAAACACCAGTCAGCACAAAATAAGGCTTAACTGAATGAAAGGATATTGTGTTTAAACCAAAATACTAATCAGCAGGTTGCCAAAACCAACAGTCCACATCATATGGGGGTTGACAGGGAAAGTGAGGGATAGGACAGTGACAGTGTATAGCACTGAGGGAGCTGGAGAGTGGAAGGAAAAGAGAACTTAGTTTTCAGGAGGTTACTCTGGGGAAGGAGTAGGCTGCATCCAAGCAGATCGAAAAAAGATTAACGTCTCATCAAAGCCACTCCAGATATCAGTGCTTTAATGATCCAAACAGTCTATTTCATTTGGTTCCTTATTTATTCTTCTGCTGCTACTTTAGTTCTACTTGGGTTTAAGGTGACTTCTGGATTTTGGTTCAGATGTATCTACTCCCACTCTTCACTGTCACTCCACTCTGCCTGTGCTCCTCCATGCTCTCCTCCTCCTCATTCAGCCCCTTCACTCTTCCTACTTCCTGTTTCTGTAGGTGCAACAGCTGCTCCTTTCGTGCTTCTGCCACATCACTGTGACCTTAAAATCGAGTTTTTCTAAATATGTGAGTGGAACAGAGATCAGAAGAAGTTGAAGAACATAATTAAATTTCAGGTGTGTTATGAGAAACTTCTTCAAACTTAAAGCTGCATTAACTGATTTTTTGCCACTAGGGGGCAGCACATGACGCTGTTTACACAACAGTGACATAAAGCATTGTTATGGTGCCAATGCTTGTTAAATGTTGCCCATCTAAGACATTGTAGCAGCATTTTCATGTATTTAGAGCCACTGTACAGTATGTTATAGGTGACCTAAATAATGTAGTTGCAATATTTAATCTCCATTTAAATGTCTAATTTTGAATGGTTTCTGGCTTGGTTTGCACCAGCTTGGAGAAAATTATCTTATCTCACTTTAAAGCGGCTAAATGTTCATCAGCTAGCGATGAACCTTATCCATCTGCTGTTTATAGCTGGGCAGGTAGTCTACAGAGGGTTTATTTGGCCTCTGTCACTGAAAACAGCTGCCACCTGCTGCTAGAAATGGGTTGATGAGAGCTGTACACTTGCAAGTTATAAAACAAAAACAATGAGCTAAAGGGTAAAAAAAAAGCTCTGTAGAGTTGCTGGAAACTGCAGAGTTTGAGCAAATTCTCTGTACATTCATTGCAGTGACACATTACACATACTCATTTGATCTATTATTAATATAAAAATACTGATTAGAGCAGCTTTAAGAGTGTACTGTTTGAATGTAGCTTTATAGCATGAGTACAGCAAGGAGCGAGTTACAAATGAAGCTCCCCACCATCTTTCCCACTCTGTGCCTGTGTCACTTCCAGTTGGACACAAGGTACCACAGCTGGGTTGTCACCTCCTCTGCAACCTGGAATAAGACACATGGGTCATGTGACTGGAGTGTGATGGCTCAGTGCAGAAATTGTAGTGCTATTTTAATACACACAAGAAACAAGAAGCACACAAAGAATTGTAGAAATAGCTCAGGGCAGATGTGCAGAAACAAAAAACCAATATGCAACGCACTCAGACATAATCACAATCAGGTTCATTTATGTAGAGGTCATCTAAAAACCAGAATTTAAGAATTACTGTTAAACACATGGACAAGATGGTTAAGAATGAAAAGAATATTAAAAGAAAGGACCATCATAAAAAAGACAGATTACCAAACTAACCTTAATTATTAAATATAGATGGTCACAGGCATACGTTTAACTTTAGGCAGAGAGAGGCTGATGATTAACTGTGCAAACTGTAAGTAGAACAAATACAAATTAGGAAAGTAATACAGCTTAAAAATGATTATTTTTTGGAAGTAATTTCACACAACTAATGAAACCAGCTTATCATTAATGCCAAATGGAGCACACACTCATTTATTAAATCAAAGTAAAAGAATGAAACAGCAAGTTTGGACATTCAGTACAATACAGTCCATTCAGTAGGTCATGTGTGACCTCATGTTTCCACCCTGATACTTACTGTATAAACATTAATCAAACAAAGATGTGACTGTGTGTATTTTAACAATAAAGAAGAGATGAGATGAGCATTAGATCAGTGGTTGATCCCTGAGGAAATCAGCATTCTCTCTTACTCATTGGAGGAAACTCATATTGTTTCTGATATCACTGGACTTTCATTGTCATAGTTTGTTGTCCTAAGTCACATCTACACAAATTATTGGATAGAGCTTTAATAACACAATGAGCTAATCTGAAATTATAGATGCTGTATATGCTTTTATTTGGGACACGGTCAGTCCCAAATTGTGAACTACTATTTTCCAACTAAATATGGTATAAGATGGATTTACTCTACTGGACCTAAACAACAATATATGCCATCAAAACTGTCACTACATTTTTGTTTTCAGAAAAAAAGGTCTAAATATTGCTTCCTCTGGAGAATGACAATATCTACTTCTGACGTGAATGGTAAATTACAGGGAATTTTTTAGTTTTGCTGCTTAAATGCAATATTATCTGCAGCTTTAATGTAAGCACATAACTTAGCTGATCAGTGAAGTAAATACAACATAAGGCAACAGATAATAAAAACACAGCCTTGTACCCAGCCTTTAAATCACGGTTGTTCCTTAGATCTGACTGGAATTTCAGGGTTTTGTGAACCGTAAATTTCACAACAACAGCAACAAAGTGGTCAAGATGTCAGTAGAGGGTTGAAAAAAATTCATTTTAACTAGACATGTTAATAACTATAATTGTAACACTGGAGAAACAGGCCAGACTCAATAGGGACTGATAGACTTAGCTGCCATCTGGTTTCTTTTCCTCATATACCAACCATGTGGGTTTAATTGAAAGTAATGCTGCATCTATATGCATCACCAAGGCAGCAACATGAAGTGCATTTTAATGTAGTGTGTGTGTTAAATGAAAGCAATGTATTATATATCTAACATGGTTTTAATTTCACAGGCGCAGGGAAAAATGCCACTAGTTCTCTCCAGCAATCTTTTATTTCAGAATTATACCAAACTGATATTTTGACGGTGACATATTAATGTTTTCAAGTGTTACATGCAAAACTTTAAAAGTGTGTAGCATGGAGAAAAGTCTCACTTCTGTTCCAAAGTTGGATTTAGAAGTGCTGACAAGCGATGTGGCGGCACGTTTTGGCTGAAGCACAGCAGCGATTATCCTCTGCAGCTGACTGAATGGACGGAAAAATGTCTCGACATGCTTTGCTGGAGAAAAGAAGAGGAAGAGGGG
>NW_018127905.1:674678-707363 GCF_001952655.1 Monopterus albus | reverse complement strand
TTGCTGAGGTGATGGCAAGTGTACAGCAGGCATACCACTGAGAGATGGACAGTGTTGTTTGTGTGTAAGATCCAGGCCTTTCTTGCAACACAGCTAGTGCACCAATAAAACACTGCAGGTTTGAACTTGAGCAAAACCTCTGAGGGACCTCCGCTGAGCAATGCAGGCAGAGAGGGAAGGGAAACAAAGCATGAAAGAGCCTAAATAGGGCAGTACAAAAAATGCCAGGGATAAAAAGAAAGGAAACTGAACAGCTGAAAGAGGAAAGGAGGAGAGAGGATTAATACTGGCAAGATTAATGAAAGGAAAAAGAAGAACTGAGATATTAAGGGAGTGGTCCTGGGGAAGAGCAAAACAGGGCCATATGGATAAAGTGGGAGTGCTGGACGTCTAGTGAAGGCCAAAAAAAATCTCAGCTGTGCAAGGGTGAAATTGCTCATTACAGGAAATCCCCTTGTTCCAGAGAGAGACTACCAGCCAAGAGAGGCTAGGCTGTCCATCAAGCTAATTCACTGTTCTGTCTTCTCTCACACACTTAAAATCTTCACATGGGCTTCAATAAATGTCAAAGTTGATCTTACTCATGCAAATTGTTCTGTACATTATGTATTTTCTAGCAAGTACTATTTGCACTACTGTATGTACATGTGAACTCCTATGCTTCCTACAGGAAAAAGGACATATCTTTATCATTTCTGCTGACTTTCCTGGGCACGTCCTAGGCGGGGCTTCCTATTACGTCACTAGCAAACATTTCTCATGCCTGTGCAACCACTTGAAAAAATAACAACTGTCAGTTACCTCAAACAAATGGAATTCTACATTTGTGCCAAGTTGCTGGAGAACATAGGCCTGCAGAGTGCAATACTCTGCGTGGATGCACTGCAAGCGTTAAATGTGTTCTGGCAATTTGGGTGGTGTTCATAAGTGTTTCATGGATTCTTTATTAAATCTGATTCTTTTGGATAACAGCTGCGTGATATTTGTCTCATCTTTCATCACTTGTCCTTGGGTGAGATGGTCACACCGTTTCAAATGTAGCTCCTGGCAATGAGCTTTCCAGTTGGCTACACATAATTCAGCTAATTTACGCCTTGATTATGCGAGAACCTTAACTATACATTTCACACGGTGCCAGCTGAAAGAAAACCACCACAATCCAGCAAAATAATTTTCCCACAGTTCACTATGATCAAAGCTTTCTTGCCCAGCCATCAGTCTATCAGGTTTATTTTCTCCTATCATTCCCAGTGAGCACTAACGGGCATATTTAATGTGAGGTGGCAAGATGAGGGAGCTTGATGTATTGCCTTACTGCTTAGTTATAGGGAAAAATATGCCTTTGGTTTGTTTCCCATAAGAGAAAATGCTAATGCCCATAACTGAAAGCAAATGTGAATTCCCAGAGAATCTAGGGTTTAAATGTTCCTATGGTTCATGGGAGCGGAAATTCAGTATGACACAGTGAAATAAAAATTTCATCTTATATAATTCTCAGCTGTTACTCATCATATACAGAGGACATCCTTTGTGCTTTATGGTCAAGAGTGAAGCGGAGCTTACCCAGGTAAATTCTGGTTCCCATGGGTACAGTCTGGCCTATAAATGCAAATCAGTGCGAGGAAGTGGAGGAAAACCAGTAAAATGAACCAATATAGACCTCACCTGCTTTGGATTTGCAGATGTTAAGGAGTGAACAAACCATCTCCATATCAGCATAAGCTGTTAACACAAATGCCGCTGTAAATGTTGAGCCAGTGCCTGAATGGTCTGAGGTCATGACTTGGCACTAAGTACAGTGTATTGTACAGTCAGGGGGATCCAAGTTAGCATGGATGGGAGGGATGTGCAGTGCTGCCTGGCGCTCTATCCATGGGAAAGCCCCTGTCTCCAGTGCTCCTGTTGTTTCATGTGTTCTTAACAATTTTGAGCTCTCGAGCCACAAACTTAGCGAATTTTGCTAACTGCTTGGTTAGATAAGTAAGAAGACAAATAGAAAAGTGAGGGAAGCAATCAAGAATAAAACAAAACATGTTCCACGTTTAGGAAACTATACATCTTTTAGGGTACAGTATATTTATGTCATTAAGTGTCATTAAAATATCTAATTGGCCTATAAAGTACAGCAAACCACCAGCTATCAAAACTCATGAACAGTCAGAACTCAAGTCAGTCATCAACTTTTTGACCATTGGAGTCTGGGGACTAACAAGCTACAGACGCATGTGAAAAATATACTTTTAAAGGTTATAAATTAAGTTCAGCCCATATGAATAGCTTTATGTTTATTTTTTCCTTGTTCACAACAGTATCTGTTGAGGCAGGCGTCTTTCACAGACTACAAGAAAGCATCAGACTCCACTTTACTGTGTTTTCCATGAAAGATGTTCATACTTACCCAGTTACAGTACTTGCTGTCATCAGAATAAAGGAAATTTCTGATGTAGCTAAATGCAAACCAGACAGGACATTAAAGATCGTAGCAGGCAAGAACTTTGTGTTCGGGGCTTTTATTTTGTTAATTTGTCTTACATTCAGGTTGGCCTGGTGCCGGACCAGACATCATCAAAAGAGGGAACAACATCTAAAGTTCTGACAAACTGTGCTTATAAAACCAATGAACATCAGCTCACACATAAAATAAATCCTACATCTGTTTCCATTACACTGTATCACTGCAATCAACAACATAATAGAACTATGTCTTAGTTAGTTTTTCTGTCACCAAAATTATGGCAACTGTCTAGGAAGATTTAATTTCTACTCTAGAAGAAAACTGGATCTACAGAACAATCTAAAGGTGACAGGAGCTCAAACATGCAACAGAATTTGGAAAAATAAACATTCTTTAAACACCCCTAACACTAACATGAGGTCTTGGCTGTGTCTGGGCATGACAGTAGTGTTTGAACAAGTGTATCCTTTCCCCATTCTTGAGGCATTTCAAAACGTCCATCCTCATTTTTCATACAGTATAAACTGAAGTTAAGTTAAAACAAACTGGAGTTAGCACATCTGAAGAGACCAGTCCTGAAATTGGAAGTGTCAATCCCTGAGAAAAGGTAACTGAAGTCTTTCACAAATTGGATAGGCTACTCTTCTACCTTCCTTTTCAACTTTCTGCTCTTTGATTTCTTCTTCCACCTTCTTTTACCAAGATAGTTGGTGAATAAGTTATTGTATCTCTCATCCTCTTCTTGCTCCTCCCTCTCATCTTTGTACCAGGGTCCCCATACACCCCCGTTGTACTGCGGGTTAGAGCGCAGGTCTTTAGATGGGTAGCGTACCGGCACTGCAGTCTTGTTGTACTGTACTAGCCGCACTAACATCTTTTTCACTATATGTGGGTAGCGCTGAGACAAGTCCACTCTCTCATAAGGGTCAGCTGTGATATTGAACAGCCAGACAGACTTACCCCGGTCCCAATGGACACGCTCGTTATGCCAACGATTGGTCAGCCTCTGGTTAGAGAAGGTCTGTGGGGGCACCCAGTCACTGTAGCCGGGCACACCCGTCAGCAGCTTCCAGTGGCCCACACGGATCGCAGCCTGAATGGCTGTGTTCCATAAGCCATACCCAGCCTTCCATGAACCATTCTTGGCCTTGATGTAGATTGGGTCAATGTTGTGAAGAATGTCCTGACGAGGTGATGGGTGGCCTTCACTGATAGCTTCCCAAACATCATACCCGTCCAGATTTAGATCCTCGTCTAAAGTCCCTTCACCCAGGGTTATCAGAGTGGGGAACCAGTCAGTGATATGAACCAAAGAATGACATTTTGTCCCTTTGTTCACCAAGAGGGGACTATGAACAAATCCTACTGCCCTGATCCCCCCTTCCCAGTAGGTAGCCTTACTCCCTCTCAGGGGCCAGTTGCTTCCACCCGCAAATGGCTGCCCACCATTATCTGATGAATACACTATAACTGTGTTGTCATAATAACCATAGCGTTTTAGTGCTAACGTAAGGTTGTGGATGGCTTCGTCCAGGCAGGATACCATGGCAGCATATTTACGACGATGCAAGTTTGGAATGCCCTTGTAGCGCTCAAGGTAGCGGGCAGGAACCTGTAGAGGAGAATGAACTGCTTGATACGCTAAGTAGAGAAACAAGGGTTGTTTGCGAGGGTTATGCCTGGCTAGGATACGGATAGCCTTTCGAGTAAACATTACAGTAGAGTACAAGCCCCGGTCCTGCTCCCACGCTGCCTCTTCTCCTTCATACAAATCATAGCCACAGATACCAGGTGCTTCACATTTATAGTGACTGTAGTAGTCCCCACTTCCTAACAGGGAACCAAAGAAAGTGTCGAAGCCACGCTGGGTGGGCAGGCAGCCACGCTTGTAGAAACCCAAGTGCCACTTGCCGATCATGTGGGTGGAGTAGCCCGCTTGCTTGAGCTTCTGGGGCAGGGTGACATTTTCCAAGGGCAGGCAGTTGGGTTGGGTAGCTCGAATGATGGAGTGCTGAAGTCCTGTATGGATCTGATACCTACAAAATAAAAAGAGATATCTCCCTGTCATAAACATAATTAAATTTTAAAAAATTATCAGGTAGAAAATGTGTGGAAAAAATGCAGTTAGTTAAATGTTGTAGGTACACTTCCCTTGAAACATACATGCTACTGAAAAAGACCATTAGCTACTACAAAAGAAACTAATCACTGTAACTGAGGGAAACCTAGGTGTGATGATTCAGTCTACCATGACATTATAGCTGATGGTATTATACCTTTTCTTTCTTCTACTAAATGACATTTATGACTTGACTGTTTCCAAAAATGCTGAAAAACCTAAAAAGAAAAAAACTAAATTCTGTCAGAGTTGAACAACCCACTCACAAACTGGTCCAGATAGAAAAATAGGGCCTGCTGCATTATTTTTATTTATATAATGTTCACACGCTACTGTATGACATTTCAACAAAATAATCAAAACACAGGAAACACAACCAACATAGGTTTATGAAAGTCAAGACTACAATATTCCCAAAAACAAAAGACCCATCACTCAAAGCCAGACAGGAAGCAGTTGTGAACTGGAGCTAATGATACTGTGCATTATTTTAGCAGCATGCCATCACAGCGCTAGAAGAACAAGAGAAGGACAGACAATGCATGATGAGGCTTTTGATATAAACCAATATAATTTTCTCACTAATGTATTTTCAATACAAAATGTCTATTTGACTTTTATTGACACTGTACAAAGATCTCTTCAATAGAACTGTTGATGAAATACAACTCGACACAAGCACCACCAGCCAATGAACTTTAAAGACTCTCCCAATCTTGCACTGCATCTTCAATTACACAATGATTGTGAACGTCATCGCTTATTACCTTATGCCTTGTTAACAAAACCAGTTGCTTACTGGATGCTGTGTGGAGCTGGGTATTGAGCCTTGATACTTTACATGTAGTGCTTAAAATGTGTTTGTAACATTGTGTATTGAAAATTTAAAGGTCTTTTCATGCTGGAGGTGGTCCATCTCAGGCCAAAACTGAAAGCTGCGAAGCCTGACGCGATGGGCTGATCAGGCAAAGTCAGAGCTACAGGCTTGCTTTGACTGCACAGATTGGAGTGTATCTGAGGCTGTGTGTCTACAGACCTGGATGTACTCACTGACACTGTGACTTCAAAGATCAGCTTTTCTGAGGATGTGTGTGCTCACCAAGACCTTCTGCACATACAACAACCCCTGGTACACAGTAAGACTCAAGCAGCTTTGTCGTGCCAAAGCAGAGGGCCGACAGAAGTGGGGCCAGCATCCTGCACAGGCAGGCCAGGAACACACTGACAAGGGAGATCGGAGTATCAAAGAGGAGCTACTCTGAAAAGCTGAAAAACCAGGTTTCTGCCAACGACCCCTTGTTGCTCTTTTTGAATACACTCATTGTTGGTCCATCACACTCCTGCCGATGTTGGTGTGCTCTATTTGAGTGTCCTGCAGTCAATTAAAACTAGGAGCTATGGGATTAGTTTTATGACCTTAAAGCAGCCATGCCAACATTATCATTATTGTGAAAGTGTTTCTGGCCTACAGGGAGGCATGCCTGGCTGAGACAATAAGCTCTAACTTCATTCGTCTGAAAGAAAGACACCTACTCTACTGAGGTTAGTGGTGTGAAGTCAATCTGTCACCAGGGGAAGGCAGTAAAAATAAGTGTCTGGTTTAGGTGTTCAGGGGAGGAGGATTCAGATGGAGGAAAACCATAAGGTTGGTCAGGCCCAGCAGGCCTCTACTCCATACGGAGTCGCCAGTGTGGTGTGTCCAACATTCCAAACAGTAATAATCCCAGTGATTTAGAACTCAAATCCTGCACTCAACAAAAACAATACAATACAAACGGCCCCATAAAACCATAGACTGCAGCTGCACTCAGATGCAGTACACACCTGCATGTAGGAACCAGTTTATAGGAGCTTCATTTTCATTTTGGTGAAGTTTACTCAACTGCAGTATGATGTAAAGAGAACTGTGATATGTCATCTTAAACCATTAACAGCTAACAACAAAAAGTTATTTATACCTCTGTCATGTCAGAAATAAAGTCCACTTCTGATATTTTAAGCAATAAAAATTCACAGAAACATCCCTGATTTTGATGTCACCACTTAAGTATTTCTGTGTATTGTAGTTTTCCAATTTGGGCAGGGAACACTTGATTTTTCCACATCATTCATTTTCCCTCATGAGGAATTAATTAATTCCTTGGCTATTCATCTGGTACCTACAGGTCAAAATTGGTTCAACACAAATACTCCATTCCTTTCAACATCAGCTGTACTTTTTAACATTTTTTATCTTTACTCTTTTTTTAACATTGTCACTGTGAGCATGTTAGCATGTTGACATTAGCATTCAGTATAAAGCAGCCTCACAGAGTTGCTTAATCAGGAGAGCTGTTTGTAATATGCTATTGAACAGTGCATTTAAAAACTTTATTCTGATTTCTTCAGTGTAATCACTGTCATTATTCTTTTCCCTTGTTCTTGCTACTCGTTCAGTGCTACTTTTCAGACATTTGATGGTAATGATCAAGCTGTTGCTACAAATGCGTGATGAATTAATGAAATATAAATTGGCACAAGCATACTTATTGATCACAGATTAAAAATGGCAGGTCACCTCTGCAGTTGGCGCAGCAAGTTATTAAACAGTGTGCTGACTGCTGATGTTAGTTGTAGAACATGGCAGTAACACATGCTGTATGTGTGGAGTGTGTTTGTGTGTGACAGCTCAGACCTCACCACCTCCTCTAAACAATTTCCAGGGGAAACCCTGACCACTGGCCTACATCATCATTAGTGTGTTTTAATGCCAGCTGCAGTTAGCAGAGACATTCTGGAGGAACTTAGGATCACTTTGCTAAAACAAAATGCCATGTGGTTTTGATGCCTCCAGAACATTTGGAAATCATGTTAGGGTACAGCAGTGTTTACAACTTGGCAAAATGGATTCCCACAGGTTCCCAGGAGATTTAAAATGTTTAATTCCTTAGGATCATAATACAGCACAATTCTGAATTTGATACCTCTATTCATTGCAAGTAGCTGAGGTCAGGTAGGTGAATTCTAAATGAGATCACATCATCCCTGATTGAAGCCAAGAGAGCGCTTGGTTTCATATGAGAAGAATTTCTTGTCACTTGGTGGTCTAGGCAGGGGGAGCTCTGAAACCCAACTACAAACATGCATGCATAGAGCTGGATAGAGGAGGCATTGTTGGTCTGCAATTAGGCAACCAGATTCAAATGCAGTGAACTAAGAAAAGGATGGAAAGAAAGGAAGAAGAAAAACCAACGTGTTTGTGGGTAAGACAACAACACCAACAACACAGAGTCAACCAAGAGTGGCAGGGGATGGTGTCTGTCTTTAGAACAAAAGACACTGAACAAAAAGAGACACATAATTACGTCAATGAAAAATGAGTACTTGTAAAACCTTGTTCCACGTAATCTCTCCATACTGTCCACAAGCAAAGTACATGGTGGATTTAGCCTTGTTACTTGTCCATAAATGTCCAAACTTTATGGATTCAATATGCTCCATTACCTTTTATTCAGTTCATTTATATAAGCTCAAAAAAACGTAGAAAAAAAATCAACTGGACTTGGTTTTAGGTCGAAGACGTTTCACCTCTCATCCAAGAGGCTTCACAATGGATGACTCAACTGCAAAAGTGAATAGAAAAACAAGAATAGAGCCCACATACATGTGCAAATGTATTAAGACATGTGCGAATGTGTCTAAAATTCAGCCCCTGAAGAGCACCTACCCCCACTCTCACAGCTCCTACAGGTTTGGTGGTGTTCACATACCAAAAGGTTACAGCCGTGTAATTAGAATGTCATGCTAAGTGCAGTTGTGATCCTTCCACAAATCAGTCAAACCAGCCGAGGTCTTGACGCAGAATGGTACAAGGCGGAGTGCAATGACTTTCAATGATTCTCTTTGACATACAAAAGGGCTCACAAAGGAGCTAGGCCTTGACCTTGCAGCTTTGTAATCCTCTGGTGTACTTACACAATTGCCCCATCTTTAGTGTTTATGAGGCTTTAAAATTGTGACTATAGTAACTCCTGCTCTCTGGAGGTTTTATCTCCTGTCCCACACTCCCTCTGCATGTCTTATGTTACTGATTTTTATACTGGGGTCAGGTACCTCTGCATCCTTTATCCAACATGGATTCAAGCCACGCACAGGCAGGGGAACACTAGCAGACAGTGGCTCAGTACCATATCTTATCAAGCCAAATAGTGCTGCTGCATTCCTCGAGTACGAAACAGAGTTATGGTCTTAAACACCACTGTAATAATGCCGTCTCTCTGGTGTACTTACACAATTGCTGAACCACAAGGCTAACAAATCACACACACCATTAAATTTGAATCACCAAGGGCCAAGTCCCACAATACAAGTGCACTGGCCACTGCTCCAGCCACTGAGGTTGTGGAGGTTCCCAAGCAGACCTGCTGCCCAGGCTGAAGCCTTCTTTTATAATCCTAGTCCACATCTTGCTCACATATGGTTCAAATAAGCAGCCTCAACCCAGCACTCTGCATTTAATCAAAGTCAGCCCTGAAGCATTTTATCTTACTCACTTATTTTTCATTTACCCTCCTTGCTATATCTGAATATCTCCCTTCAGTGTTGACCCTTTCTTAGCTTTTGTCATCTTAGTAGAGGTAATGAACAAATTTTCTCCTGTTAAGACTTTCCCTTCCACATAATCAGAATCCTAACAACTCTAGAAATCTTGCCTAGACATCATCTCAAACATACACTTGCGCTGTTCATCACAGTGCCACACAACCCTGAGTTCAAGCACACACTGGTATAAGCTGAGGGAGGTGTTGAATAAGTAACAGGCCACTGAAACAGCAACAAAAGGGTGACTGAGAAGTTAAGACGAGTTTGAAATAGGTGTGGACAGAGGAAAAGTGTGTGAATAAGTAGGAAATGTAAGTAGGAGATGTAGTGGGTGAAGAGCAGACTGAAAAAGAACTGCCTCAAGCAAATAAGGGACCCACTCTCCTTGATTCCAGAGGCCTAATATAAAGATGTGGTGTTCAAGGATGACAGGAGAGCTTTTTGGAATTCAGCTGCTATCCTTGCTAGAGGACTGCTCCACAGTGCCCGGAGTACATTTTTCATCTGTTGTTTGTTGACAGACACTAGCTCGTTCAGCTACAGATTTCAGAGCCTGGTAATGAAATTCATTTACTTTTAAATCAGATTTTTCCTCTCTTGATAAGGACTATGGCTTAAACTTCTGTGACCAATGGAAAAGATAATCTGGGGGACGATGATGACAAGACTACAGCCATCTGTACAGCACATTAACCTGTCTGAGATGAAAAGGATACAATAAACCAATTATAATTTGCTATGATTTGTATTTATCACAGTCTTACCCACATGTGTGGAGCTAACCAAAAGTCAAGAAATGAAGCGCAAAGGTTTAAACAGTCAGCTGCTGATACAAGAACTGAAAGGTGTGTGTCTGTATGGAACATGCCAGAAAGTCCACATGCTAGATTAGTCCGGACAAGTAATTTGACACAGCTCACAAACTCTGGAATATTCATCTTCCACGCTGCAGGAGTGTGTTTACTTAATTCTAAAGGATACAAAATAGAAAATGAAAGTTTCATAAATATCTGTCTACCATGTCGTACCTGCATTCCTCTAATATATATTTAATATTTTTCAATTTTAGGGGCTCACTGAGGAGCAACCTCTGGCCCTGCCTTTGGCAACCCACTTCTCTTGATCAGGACAGATCAGCGGGAGGGTACTGGAGCCGAAGAGTAGCTCCAAAGTAGAGGGAAAGCTCTGACTTTAAGACCCTAATTTCATCTGTGCAGCTTAAAGGAAACAAGACATTGAAATTTTTCTGATGCCTTGAGTTTCCCAGGGGGCAGTCAGTGTAGGGATTGTTTCTCAAATTCATGTTACTGTAAGTTTTAGAGTTAGAGCATTTGGCTGTACATAACTGCTTCTATTGGTCTGCCAGGTCATTTATTTGACTGCATTCCAAAGTAAAACATGTCCTAACTATAGACTCAAATAAGTCATGGTTATGTATTTATCATAGGCAGGTGGTTCCTAACCTGGGCAGCAGGATCCCCAAAGGGGTTGCAGGATAAATCTAAGGGGGTCATAGAAAGGTTAACAAGATGGGAAATAAGAAAGTAAACAATCTGCAACACAAATTTTTTTTCAGCCTTTCCTCCCATTTTTGGTATTTTATTGTTAGATTCTAGAGAGAACTGAACATCGCACTCACAGACACATGCAACCTGAGATAAGGTTGTAATCCTTGCTTTTGTCATAAGCCACAAAGGTTGGGACATCTACTTATATCTTACATTTCCACCAAATTTAGCTTTTTTGAAATCTAGACACATCTTGACCTGCACATAATAACAAAGAGGCATTTGGCCTTGGTTCCACAACTGGAAAACCACAGAATTAAGAAACCTGGTATAACTCTCTCTGTGATAAACTGCAAACCAGCTTCTGATATGTTTTGTTATTTATCAAGTGGGTTGGGAGTCACTGGAGTAATGTTTTTGGCTTTTGTTGCATTAGTTTAGTTTGATGGTTTTTAGTTAAGAGGGAATCCAGTGTGGTTCAGGGTTTCCTGTTCATCTCGTTTGTTTCAGTCAAGCTCCCATTATCTTCATTTTGGTCTTTTATAAGCAGGTGATTTTGTGTTATCGCTTTATCTTTTATCAGCTATGTGGTCTGTCATCGATTCCTTTGAGCCATGGTTATGTAGACACCATAACAACCAGTACATTCTGGGATAGCTTTCAAAATGCATTGGGCCCTGAATGGGAAAAGTGAATGTAACAGGGCTGTCACAGATCCTCGCTGGTGTAAATTGTTGGCGTAGTGTTACTTAAATGGCTCCTACATGGGTAATGCTTTATTTTTGTAGCTCTGGCAATCAGTTCTGAGTTATGAGAACATAATTCTTGCCTAATTAATTGTTGGGATCTTGGAACGCAGCAATATCATAAATAGATCTAACAAACACAAGTAGTCACACGATCAGACAGGTTATGAAAAAGCCAACACATTATTCGGATTCTCTAAATCTCTATTTAGATGTCAAACTATAGGTGAGTGCACCTTATTGGCACTAATAATCCCTCATCACAGGTGAAGTGTATGAGCACAACTAAGACAAATACAGTTTGGGTATTCATTTTACTGTTCATCTTTATTTTCTCATCCAAATAAGTCTACAAAGGTAAGTAAAGTAAAACAGGTGAATCGGCCTGCTTGACATGCAGTGTTTAACTGGGATCTGCAAGTTTTGAGCACTGGCTTCTTTGACAGCATCTGCAACCTACAGTCACCTATGCCGACCCTTCGTAGGAGACGTTTATGCTCCGATTTAGGGAGAAGCATAACTCCAGTTTAAGACATCAACTAATAAAAGGATGATGTGATGTGTCAGGATAACTTCTTCAGCTAGGCAGATTACTTACTGTTCACATTTGTTTTGCAGTAATTATACAGAGCTGCACATTGCATGTAGAAAGGATGACTTAGACCCTTTGCAGAAAGAAATGGATGACAGCTGGATGAAATGGAACACTTCCACCCACCCATCCACCCATTCATTATCTATACCTGCTGATTCTTTGCAGGGTTCCTGGGGGCTAGAGTCCTGCCCAGGCCTATTAGGAGAGACGTTATCCATCCATCCATTATCTATACCGCTTATTCCTCAATACTCCCAGCTAGGGGGTTGGAGCCAATCCAGTCTGACACTGTGCGAGAGACCGGGTCCACCCTCCCTGGACAGGTCGCCAGTCTATCACAGGGCTGACATGTAGACAAACACACACACACTCACTCCTAGGGGCAATTTAGAGTTGCCAGTCAACCTAAGCTGCAAATCAATACGGAGATTTTACATTAAACATATAGTTGAACGCAGTGTGTGCTTTACTTTGAACTGGAACAGAGGACCCTGTCTCATTAGAAAAGAAATCACACATTTCATTGATCGTGATTAACACGAGACTACATGGAACTAGTGCAGTCAGGTGGATGAAAACCTGTTGTTCCGTGTCAAAGACTCCCACAGATACATGGAAGGCTACCTGGAACCCTTTATAAGACACGCTTTCTTCCAAAATCTATAAACGCGGCTCTTGCAGACCCATAACTGCCAAACTAGTGCACCATACCTGCCGGTCATAAGTTGGCTCCTGGATGGGCTGCAGAGCGGCTGCACATAATAGTTCTCCAGTTTGACTCCCTGCGCTGCCAGCCGGTCCAGTGTCGGGGTTTTGATCTCGGAGCCGTGGTACCCAACATCTCGGAAACCCTGATCATCTACCAGGATAAAAATGATGTGCGGCTGAGAACTTGGCTTCTCAAATTCATTCCCTTGATTGCGCAGCCGAGTGTTCCAGTTTTCCCACGACACTTGAACGCTCCACGTCTGAGAAACGATGAAGCCGAGGAATAAACTCACAGGGACCCACAAAATAACAATCCTTCAGCCTGATTTAGACCCACAGGTTCCTGTTGGTCGGTCGGACGCTGTGTGCGGGTGTCAGCGTGTTGCACATGTTCAGGCGGAACTGCAGCAGTTGGAAATCGGGTTCACATCGTGCTCTGCATATATCCCACCACAGTTTGCTGACAGCTTCGCGGTTTGTAGACCAAAAAAAAAAAAAAAAAATAAATCAGAGGCGATAACACGTGGAAACCAAATTCTTCTCCTGTCAAGCTGGTGTGTGTGGGTTTTACAACACCCTCTGCATTCTGCGAATCTTACGTTTAAAAACTATATGTCCATGAAAGGTTTGTCACTGCATATAGCCTGTCAAACCTCCAGCTGCGAGGTTTTTGTCAAAAGACCCGCAGAACATCCAGAGTACCATCACACACTCCAACAGCTGGTGCAGTGTGTTCACAGCAGTTGTCCTCCATCCTGTCAACTACTGTCCTTCCAAGCTGGGAGCACACTGGGGATTTGACACTGGATGTGCTCTTGAGCACGCAGGTCCATGTGTATGTCCGTCCTCTGCAGCTCCACACTAAATCACGATGCGTTCACGAGCAACTCGAAAACCTTTGCTTTGGAAGTGGGAGGGAAAGCAGCATGCAGCTCATATGGTTACTGTGTAATGTTTATTTGCTGTTGATCAGCAGCTTTTTTTGTTTTTCCAGTAAAAGCCACACTGGTTTTAAAATACAGCTACTGTACAAAAAAAGGATAGTGATACAACATTAGTTTTATTTTGTCACATGTTTTGTCAATTGTGACCACAACATTCAGTAGACTTGTCCACAATATGGTCATTTTGCATTCTCTCATGGATGGATTACCAGATGGGCCTACCACGCACAGGCCCAAGGGCCCAAGGTATCAGGGGACCTTGGGCCTGTGCATCTGTAAGAGGTGATATATTTGTAGGTTGAAAGTCATAGAGCACAAGCAGAAACTAAGAGACACAAAACAACCATCAAGATGTGAAAAGTTACCCTAAAACACACAAAGTTATTATAAAGTGCTGAAAAATGACCAAAAACTAACAAAAATACTAGAAAGCAATGGGGGAAAAAGCCCACAAAGAGAGGCAACGCGAACTCAAAGACATGCAAAATGACTACAGATGTGTCCATCTGGGAATCCTTTGTGTGTTTGTGTATGTGTGTCTTATAATCTGTCCATGCATTCTCTGAATTCAAAATCAAAACCTTATTTACTGTTCTGTAAATATGTTCAGAGAGCTGAACATACTTCCAGACTGCACTGGTCACATATTGTAAGTATTGCAACAGAAAAGAGCAGAGCAGAGTTGCACAGTCTGTTGGAAAAGGTTTAGTAGTGGGATTTGGTCCAGGTGGGCATGCTCTAGTTCCAGGGAGCCAGCATCTACAAGATCATGAAAAAGCCTTTGAAAATGCGATAATCTACTGGACATCAGTCATAGGTCACAGAGAGCAATAATCAAAAAGTATCTTAGAAAGTGCTGAGGTCGCAAATTAAGCTACATGGAGGCCAGATAGCCTATATAAATAAATGATAAGCATAACAAAAGATCCCAAGTATACACTGACATAGACTGTTTCCATAGCACAGCCTCCTCTGCACCCTGTCAACTCTTTCCTTTCGCTGGGAAACCACAATATTTCTGAAATTCACTTTGAAAAAATTAAATTAAATTTGTAGCCCTATGCCTTATCACCTGGGTGAAAAGTCATGACAGCCACATGATTCAAAAATACTGATGTCCTACAACCACCCCAATACACCCTTCTCATTTTGTAGAGAATTTAATTAAATGAAATCACTCTGAAATACTGTAATCAGCTTATAAAGCACCTAAGCTCTGTTAACCTTGTTTATTGAACACTCACTGGTTGCTGAAGTCCAAGAAAAAATACATGTCACACAATTACTTCAATATGCTGCTTGTAGGTTAGACCCAGTCGGGTAAAACTGCGTGTCCAACCTCAGGCCCTGTATTTTTCTCTACATCCTCTGGTCACAGTGCAGCAGGACGTAAAATATATCCACAAAACCAGGCGCAGTTGAAAAATTTCTCATTTACAATGGTGGATGTCAGGCAAGCTCACATAAACTCACAACTGCCTGGAGAATATGGCCATTCAAGGAAATCCTTAAACCATCACGTAAGACTTTATGAACGAGTGTTTGTGGGGCTTGTATAAACCGAGCTGATTCGGCATACAAGTTCTAGAACATAAGCACAACTCATTTTTTGAGCTCTAGGTCACATCTAAGATGAAAATTCACCATTGCAACATTGTAGATAAGTCAGAAAACAAAGAAAAGCATGCCATGGGCTCTTTAAATATTATTAATTATATCAATCAATCTATCTATAGATAGATAGAGGTATGTTTAATAGAATGTTGTCTGAGTTTCATCAAGAGCTGCAGGCTTCCTTCTGTTTGGGAGCTACAAGTCTTTGTGCCAAGTATGCACCACAACAACATTTCCAGTTATACAAAAAACTTCCTGCCACTGTACAAGCTGGAACCCTTTTGGCTGCTACAGCGCTAGTGTGTCACCATTTCCGTACAGCCCTTAAGTTTAAACCAATACAGCAGAATGACCCCAGAGTGTAAGAAGAATCAGTGCTGAAGTGTTGACATGGAAGTTATGGATTATCCACATGATGTGTAGCACTCACCAAGGCACTGTTATTGGCTCAGACATTCCATAGTGAGTTGACAGTGGGGCAGGTGAAGTCTCTCAGTGTAGATAACTCCTGATCCACAGATAGAAAGAGAATGTTAGCTATGTTGAGATTTGATTGTTGGGATGCAGTCCTGGTTTTTAGCCCATTTAAAGCAACAAGTCCTCCAACCAAAACACAATATATATTCAGTGTTTCTGCCTTAAAAAACAACCCATAGGACCCTTCCAGCAGCACATTAACTACACCTTTGTGGTCATGGTAATAATCATACAACCATTCCACCAGCAAGCATTATGGAAACAATCATAAACACATGGTTATAATTATGGAACGGCCATGGTTTTTATTATGTTCAAACACAAAGACATCTCGTTTAGGTTTAGAAACATATTGTGGTCTCTGTTGTCATGGTTACAGTAATAAATGCGCAGCTGTGGTTGTGGAAAGGTCCTTGATAAAAAGCAAAATATTTCACACAGGAATCAAACACCAGTCTGCTGTGGGGAAAGTCCTGTGGTTTCTGAGCCACCCATCCATCCACTCTCCATCCAAGACCGACTTGGCTGCAGCTCAAGTCTCTTACATGATTGATCCTCGATCCTTGCTTGATTTGGAAGTCAGTCCGGTTGAACAAGGGTCAACAATGTTCTAAGACTTATACCTGCACTGAAGAACAAGGAGTGAGGAGACTGCCTGGAGGAGCCATGAGCAAGGTTATGCCAGACCAGAGGACTTCAGGGGATGTGCAGTGTGAGAGAAAAATAAAGCAAATAAATAAACCAAGTAAATACATAAATAAACTGTAAACATCAAACTTCAGTTAGGCTATGTGTGGGGCAACATGGATGAGGGAATTTGTATAAATTTCCATTCTCTCCTCCCTGATTTTTGCATCCCTGAATGGGAATGCCTTAAAATACATACAGCATGAGATCAAACATACAAATTCTTGCAGTGCTGCTTTTCTTCTTTTTCTCCCCACTGGGACTCCTTAGTAAATATGAACACTGTGTACACCGTGACATCTTCCTTGTTTACAGCCCACTAGCGCCCTGCACTTTCACTGAGCTCTCACACATGCACAGTTACGTAAGTCTTGCTTTACTACAGGTGCTTTTGGGGCGGCAAATATACTGGTCTGGTTATTTCGCAATGAAGAAACATGCCCCCCAGTGCAGTGGTGTGTTTCACTGATCTGGTCTATGGCACTGATGAATAAGCTAATCCACTTTGGGCACTGACAGACATTAACTGACAATAGAAGCAGTTTACTCTTGGTTTTAGCCTCTGTAAGGGGAGTGTTGAAAATATTGTATCCATTAAGGCTAAACTGGACCTGAAAAGTGTTCTTGTTAGTTAATGTTAATTATTTTTGGTATATTTTTCATTTGACATTAAAATGGTTTAATAATCTTAGAACTATGTTAACATGATGTGAGGCTCAGTTACCACCATTCATCCTGAACACATCCAGTAAAGCAGACCATCTGGAAACAACTTATTCCACCTTTATACTAATCTAGAGAGTTAGCGGGTCTACCCAATCAATGGCGATGTGATCTTTTGACCTTTGAGCACATACACTCCAAGTAGAATGTCTGGTGGGTGTTAAAACGTATAACGAGCAGCAGGCGCTACCAGTGAACAGCGATTAGGAAACACAACACATTAGCAGCCAGCTCCAGCTCCTGGGTTTTACAGGTCTGATGTGGCAAAAACAAGCTGTTTAGTAGTATTTCATGTCTATTACACTTTTAGACAATGGAAACCCCTGTTAAGATGATTACCTATTTTACCATGTCTTGGATAGCCTACAATTTTAATTTTAATATTTAGTCATACAATTTTTTTTAAACATATAGCATTAGTGAATCAGGGGTCGATGATCGGATGAATGTAATACAATTGCAAAATGATATTAGATTTATCACCTCCATCGCTGGCCCCCAACCCTGGCGATTGCTTTGTCTGCCTGTCAGACAGGCCTCGGCACAGAAACCTCACCACGCCAAGACAATAAGCCCTGTTTGTTACTGCTCGGCTGAGTTCAAGCATGCTGTTCTCTTCAGATAGAATCAGAGGCTGTTTGACTTTAGTTGTGCAGCTGAGGTGACTGAGAACAAGAATTCTCACCTGTCACCACATATAGGGCTTAAAGAAAATGGGTTTGGACAGCTTCGGTGTGTTTACATACAAATTAACTGGAAGAAGGAGGATTAGAATATTTTATTTTTTCTGCTAAAGCAAGAGCAGGTAGTTTTTGGAAAAGAGCAGGGGAGGATTTCTCTCTCTTTGTCCTAACTCCAGATTTATATGAATTGTTTTATTTATTATATTTCCCATGTCATATTAATTTTTTTAAAACTGTCTGAAACTACACTTAGTGCTGATCCATGCGTGGGATGTTCTACTGTGTGTTTAATGTGTCTTGTCTGTCTAATTTGTTTAGCACTGTTTTGTTCTGTTTTGTGCACATTTTAACTGGGACCCAAGACAAGTCTGCAAATGAAAATCAGCTTTAAGCTAACTCTGGTTACAATACATCAAATAATAACACTTGTGGTTAATATTGTACATAGTCCCTTACAAATAAAATACAATTTATATTGGATTATTAAATGGGATGCACCATTTTGTTATTTCACAAGATTATTTTGCAAGATGTTAACTGCTTCTAATGTGCTATTTGATGGATATGTGAAAACTTTGTGCTATAATTTACATTTTGAATTCACATTTTAAATGATTTAAGCCTTTTAGTTATTATTGATATTGTATCAGTTCATTATTGTTGTATTCTTCTGAGCTATCAGAAGGAGAATGTGTGCCCCTCTGTGTGCTGATAGCTTTCTTACAGTCAAAGACTAAAACATCTGTGGTTTTGACTACTTTGTCCATGCAACACCTGAAATTAAAGAGAAATTCCAAGCCTCTAAAGCAGTGACAGAAATGAACATGTTACCAGTGGTGAAGGGTTTGACACCCCAAGTGAGTGCAGATCAGGGAAAGTTAAGGACAAATTGTTGAGAAAAGCAAACACTTCCAGAAAAGCTAGTTGCCCCTTTAGGTAGTAAGTGTTGAAGCAAAGGTATGCGGGCCAAGTGGACACTCTTGTTTCATCCTTGACTTGTCCATACACAACACATCTGGGGCGGGAGAGCCTGAGTCCAAAGGCAAAGCAGACAAAACATACTTTAAAAAGGCATAGCTGAGCTTCATCCAAGCATGGGCTGTTTCAAGATCACAATGTTTGTGTCTGGGCTTTTGCTACATGAGAAAATATAAGGCAGCGCTGGGGTGCAGGAGGTGTAAACAGAAAGAACTGGAGATGACGTGTGTTCAAAATGTTACCCCAAAGATTACTCAGCCTCTGGTTTCTATCCATAATTGTATATCTTCCAGTGACCTTTGGGGTTCTTATGTTGCTAACCTGGAATTTACACTTAGTTTGTAAGTTTTGTTTTTATGAGATAATATTGATAATTTAATAACCAGTGCATCGGTTTCACCCAGCAGATGCTGTCACGTTTTTGTGTGAGCCAGAGATAAGACAAACCACGATCATATAGTAGCTGCTTGACCTGCAAACTCAATAGTAATGCATACACGCACAGAGATATATTAGTTAAGCAAATAGTTGTACATTATCCAACTCAGATTAGTTTCAGAGTATGCCCACTGATCAACTTTCATAGAAATGAATAGGAGCCACCTAGCAATGTATCCAGATCACCCTTAATACATCCATCTTTGCAATCAGCTGCCTATTACAGTAACACATCCAGCACACAGTGAGCTGTTTAATATTCATCTGAGTCCACCACATGACTATAAGTCCAATTCTCATTCATGCTCCTCTATGTTCACTAGTAGAGTGCTAATATCTGCTGTCAATGTGTACATTGGCTTCATCTGAGCTTTTTCACAGAATTTCGCAATTCTTTGCATTTCCTGTTTTCCATTTTTATTTTGGTGCATTTCCAACTTTGCACGTTGTTCCCTTGTTTTCACAGATCCTGCCCCACCTGCTTGCATTTCTTTTTCCTCTTTCCCGTGCTTTTGGTCCTAACCCTCCCTGGTTCCCTGCATACTCATGCAACACCTGAAATTAAAGAGAAATTCCAAGCCTCTAAAGCAGTGACAGAAATGAACATGTTACCAGTGGTGAAGGGTTTGACACCCCAAGTGAGTGCAGATCAGGGAAAGTTAAGGACAAATTGTTGAGAAAAGCAAACACTTCCAGAAAAGCTAGTTGCCCCTTTAGGTAGTAAGTGTTGAAGCAAAGGTATGCGGGCCAAGTGGACACTCTTGTTTCATCCTTGACTTGTCCATACACAACACATCTGGGGCGGGAGAGCCTGAGTCCAAAGGCAAAGCAGACAAAACATACTTTAAAAAGGCATAGCTGAGCTTCATCCAAGCATGGGCTGTTTCAAGATCACAATGTTTGTGTCTGGGCTTTTGCTACATGAGAAAATATAAGGCAGCGCTGGGGTGCAGGAGGTGTAAACAGAAAGAACTGGAGATGACGTGTGTTCAAAATGTTACCCCAAAGATTACTCAGCCTCTGGTTTCTATCCATAATTCTATATCTTCCAGTGACCTTTGGGGTTCTTATGTTGCTAACCTGGAATTTACACTTAGTTTGTAAGTTTTGTTTTTATGAGATAATATTGATAATTTAATAACCAGTGCATCGGTTTCACCCAGCAGATGCTGTCACGTTTTTGTGTGAGCCAGAGATAAGACAAACCACGGTCATATAGTAGCTGCTTGACCTGCAAACTCAATAGTAATGCATACACGCACAGAGATATATTAGTTAAGCAAATAGTTGTACATTATCCAACTCAGATTAGTTTCAGAGTATGCCCACTGATCAACTTTCATAGAAATGAATAGGAGCCACCTAGCAATGTATCCAGATCACCCTTAATACATCCATCTTTGCAATCAGCTGCCTATTACAGTAACACATCCAGCACACAGTGAGCTGTTTAATATTCATCTGAGTCCACCACATGACTATAAGTCCAATTCTCATTCATGCTCCTCTATGTTCACTAGTAGAGTGCTAATATCTGCTGTCAATGTGTACATTGGCTTCATCTGAGCTTTTTCACAGAATTTCGCAATTCTTTGCATTTCCTGTTTTCCATTTTTATTTTGGTGCATTTCCAACTTTGCACGTTGTTCCTTTGTTTTCACAGATCCTGCCCCACCTGCTTGCATCTTTCCCGTGCTTTTGGTCCTAACCCTCCCTGGTTCCCTGCATACAGCCATTGCTTATTGGCAAGCCAGGATAAAAGACTGTTACCAGTACTCACTAGATTGTAACTATACGCCAGAGATTCTGAAGCTGTCTTGCCTGTTGCCAACCTGTACCTGCTTTAGATTCTGGTAAATGGACTGTATTTTATATAGCGCTTTCTCACAGTGTGTTGCACTGGCCAAAGCGATTTACAGAAGATCATACACCATTCACCCACCAATGACGACAGGCTGCCATGCACTGGCGCTAGTCAAGCCACTGGGAGCAATTCAGGGTTCAGTGTCTTGCTCAGGGACACTTAGGCATGTGGGGAGACCGGGAGTTGAACCACCAACTTGCTGGTTAGGAGACGACTGCCCTACCTCATGAGCCACCCCATTCTGACTTAGCTCTCTTTCTTTGCAACTCTGCTTAAGCCTGTGCCTAATGGGAAGTGGACTGCCATTTTTTTGTGTGCTGAATTTAAGACTGTTCAAATGGAAATGATTATCCTGGTTAAATGCCAGCTGAGACCAAAACAATGAGATCAAAGGTGCTATACAGCTCCACAGAGCTGAAGGCGACTGCAGAGAGGGGAGAACACAGCTTTAGGTTTACACCAAGTGACTCATTAGTATAAACATAACAATTAAAGCAGCTTAAAGCCTTTTTTTTTTTTTTACTTTTGATAAAGGCAGTCAACTTCTTTTCTTCTCATAAACAGTGGTCTCATTACCCTGGATAATACTCAAAACACAGGTAAATATCATGCCACAGACAATGTGGAAATGGGAATGCGTTATATCTTGCTACCCCAATTCTTCTTCACTGCCTTTTTTGTATCAATATCTGGCATTTGAGTGTTTTTTTATTTTTATTTTTTGGCCTGCTACATGTTTGACCACAACGTTCTTTGGATGCGTCACTAACCATAAGTTGTGTGGTTGTGTAGAAGAATAAAAATGGCTGTTAACTGCAGGAATCTTGGCCGAGATCATCTCCCTTTTCCTCTGTAGGGTACACAGTATATATACATTGCCATGATCTCACCCAAACTCTGTCCTCTTTTAATTTTAATTTTAATTTTTTTGGCCTTTTCAATACAAATTGCACTGCATATAAACAGTGCCATCTCCCGGCTGCTGTCCATGTTTGTTTTGGTACAAGTTCATGTGAGAATTTGTGGGATTTACTGGTGTGTTTACTGCCAGAACGTCCTGTCTTTACCGATAGTCGTTAATTGTATTTTCAGCAGTGGTTCTCAGTTGTTAGGTGTGTCTCACTTCCCGACTGTCAAGAAATAAAAAGCTGTGCAAGATGGTGGAAACAGTCATTAAGTGTGACCTGTTCAGTCTTAGAAGGTTTTAGCCAGTTATTATGTGTATGCCCAGCATTCCTCAGTTGCAGGGGTTCAGACACAGCCTCTTAAGACCTGGCTTACTTGACTTCAATAGAATGCCACTTCTCTCTCTTTGTTTCTTGTTGGATAGAAACTAGGCCAGCTCAAATCATGCCACTCAGACACAGGGGGAATCCTGGGAATTGCTATCTGAGTCTAGTTCACCAACAAGGAGCTTTTAAACACACACGGGTTTGATTAAAGCCAGTGCAACTGAGTCTGAACTTCTGTTTGTTTACAGTCAAGTCTAAGGTTGCTCCTTCTCTTCCTTTTCTTACAGTAGTGCAAAAGCAACGAAACACAACTGAATCATCATAAATGAACACGTATCATCTCTCTTGCTAATTTCTCATGTTTACATAATAATGGTAGAGGAGTACTACAACCAGGACATTACCCAGTGTTTTACTAATTTCCTATTTATGTCATGACTTAAAGAATGAGGTTGACAGCCTTTAATAATAAGTCGAGGTCGGACGGTTGTGTTTAGTGTCTGTATGGGGATTGGTGAAAATACTGGTGAAGAACCCATGACATGCTTTTCCTTGTTTTCTGACTTATCTACAATGTTTCAACAGTGAATTATCATCTTAGACATGACCTCAAGCTCAAAAAATGAGGTGTATGTGTGTTCTAGTGCATCTATGCAGAAGCAATTCAGTTTATACAAGTCCCACAAACTCTTGCTTGTTTCCACTACTCGGTGGGACTTAACGGCAAGTTTAAAACATATCTTGCATATCTGTTAATGTCTTGTTTCTGTAACGTTAGAGAAAATTATTGTAAGGCTGGAGAAGCTACTATGTTGGCATTATACCAGTTAAAATATGGGGTTTCTCAACTATCTGCTTTGTTTAGAGTGTTACACATCTCTTTTTGTCGCTACATATACTACTGTTTACTTATCCATGGAGGAGAAATTCACAGTAATTAATGCTGTTGCGGTTTATCGAGCTGTCAGGATAATGTTAGCATTAGGTTAAGGGAAACACCAGTATTTTCACCATGGAGAAACAGATTTCGACACAACACCAACAGCAAGAGTTGTGCACATTCACAAACTATCCTCCCATTTTTAGGAAGAGACCCTCTAGAGGTACTCAAGATTAAACATTAATTGGCAGGAAATGAGCATGCCATGGGCACTTTAATATAGAAAATAACCAGCCATGCCATTAAAAATAATAAAAACTATTCACAGCAAAGTCTGAGTACCTAGAGGAACTGTTGCACTGTTTCTGGAAAGTGGCATTAGTATTTAATTCTTTAAATGTATGTTTCCAGTGCTATGTGCATCTGCGAGCTTAGATAATTTGAGATGAGTGGCAAGATGTTCTTTTAAAATTACGGTGAACCAACCTTCTGGCATGTGAATAAGAAAATGTTGACCAGTGAGTGAGTGCGAGAGAGACAGCAAGATGCAGAGCCTTGTGTGAAATGTCAATAGGGGTCAGATTCAGGAACCAGCCGAAATCTTACCCCGGTATGTCTGGCAAGGCATTCACACAGACTAGTCCTCTTGTCTTGAAGAAAAACGCAGGTGAATACTCATACAAAACACATTTTCACAGCTACATTATGTCACATGTCAATAGCTACAACTCAACGCCAGCCTGAACCACTGACCTAGCAGCACAGCAGAAATAATATTAAACTAAGATGACTGGATAATGAATAAGTTAGTGCCTCAGTCAGGCAAATCACGTAATAACTATCAGTGTTAGCTTTTGTTGTTACTCCACTGTGATTTCTCTTGGCCACGTGTACAGATGGTCTCCACTGCAGCCTCAGCTAACGTAGCTGCTGCTTAATGTGTTAGCCAGTTGGCTCAGATGACTGTATCAACAAGATCTGGTTTTTTTTTTGGCATGCTTTCAGTTAGCATGATCCCTTTACACCCAAACAGGCCCTTCCAGCACATGGGAAAGCCATCTGAGAAGGTCCCCATCAGGGGCGGAAGTGTGCCTCAGAGGACAGCTGGTGTCCTTATGGCATTATGAAATTTTAACATCCAGCAGAACAATAACAGCATGACATGAAGTGTCAGGTGAAATCTTCACTCTTGAGGCTTGACTGATGATTCTGGCATCAGCTCAGTATTTTTTTTAATTGTAAAGCCAGGTTGTGACTACTTTGTCAGAGGGTCAGAGGGCCTAAATACTTTGTCCTTACTGTCATCGAAGAACAAATGAACAAAAGACAAAGTGGCTGCAAAAGGAAAAACACAAAACCAGGCATCTGGAAATATCTGCTGCATCTCCAGGTGGGTCTGAAGGTCTCAGTTGAACTCCTGCAATGTGGACAAGTATGGAATTATATCTGTGTCCAAAATCTAATTGTGCGATTAAACTGGATTTTTTTTCCAAGTACATACAGGGGCAAGAAAAAGTAGGTGTACTCTTTGGGATTGTCTGCATTTATGCATTAATCTGTCCTATATGATAGGGGTAGGACTGGATAAGTCTGACTTCTTCCTACTCCATTCAAGCATGTACTAGGTATAAGCAAATTGATATTGGATTAGCATTTGTTGGATATGTGTAAAATTATGTGTGTTGATATATCAACTGTCTTTACATGCTTGAAAGAATAAATAAATCAAATCAAATCAAATCAAAGTATGGCCCAATCATATATGTTACAATAATGAACAAACAAACTATTTTAACTAATATTACAATAATCAGTATGTGGTTCTTGTCCATACTGAATACATAATTCAGACAGTCACACCTGAATTGACCACATTTGTGTTTATTTTGTTTTACCCCAGTCAGTATTTGAATAGCAACTTCTTCAGTATATTATAAAACAGCAGTGCTCACCACTATATTTGAAACAGCTGAAAGACATGTGCTGGAGGGCCTGAGAGGCCTGATGCTTGGATTGTATACAGTAATGTTGTAGTAGTAAAGATCAGTCTTGGTCACCAGGAGACAAAGCCACATACTATAAAGCAATGTGTCACCAGCATACCAGTGGAAAAAGATGCAGTTTCTCATCATGACACTACCGAGTTGTAGCAGTGGTACAGTACAGATTAATAAGTAATGTCCCTAAAATCAATCCCTGGGGAATCCCCAATTCCAATGAAGTTGGGACATTGTGTAAAACGTAAATAAAAACAGAATCCAATGCCTTGCAAATCCTTTTTGACCCATATTTAATTGAATACACCACAAAGACAAGATATTTAACGTTCAAACTGATAAAAACTTTTTTTTTTTTGCAGATATTCACTCATTTAAAAACATTTTTGAAACAAAATAACACATTAACAAAACAGGTCAGCACATGGAAGATACTTGACATTACAAAGAGATATACAGGGACTGTAGTGTGTGAAGTGTATGAAGTGTGGGTCTTTCCAACTTATGTAGTTTATAAAGGGAAAAAAGGGAGAAGGAGAAAAAAATACAACAATAATAATGATGAGTACTACTAATAAAAGCAGCTTGTTCCATTTTTAGAGGTTGGTGGGAATGTGTGTGGCCTCAGCCCCAGGTGCTTGGTTCAAGTTGAAATGTGTTAGAAATGGGTTCCATGTGTCATAAAAAGCTGATAAACTATTCTTGTGAGTAGATACCATTTTCTCTAGTGTGATGTATTCTATCAGAAGGTTGGTCCAGTGGTTTTTGTGTAGAGGTTTTTTAATTTGATGCCTGCAACATGTTCCCACAAACCTCATCTGTTACAAATGCATTGCTCAGACCAAATAATATACATCAAACGTGATTTGTGTGAAGAAAAACTGAGCCCTTGAGAGAGAGGTTCAACCCCTCTATCATTAGGTTATGAAAAGTACAGATGTCAATAAACATTTGGTTAGTACTAACTAGGGCTGAACAATTTTGGAAAATAATCAAATTACAATTTATGTCCCCCCCCGCCACTCTGAAGTAGCATTTTTTCTGTTGGACAGGTAACTTCTCAAACTCACCATTTTGAAGAGATTAATGTTATTAATTATATCAGTAATTCTTATGCTCACAGTGTTGTTACAAAACAAAATTATACTGGCTTTTCTTGAGGGAGAGGAAGCAAGTTACGAGGCCTCTGGCTATGCCCACTGAGGCTTAGCTCAACCAGTGAAATTATATCTGCTTCAGAGAAGTGTTTGTATAAGTGTAACTCCAGTCTGCCAGGGGGACCGTCTTCACTTGCCTGGGAAATACAGCCCGGTTGGTGTTGGTTTGTCTAAATGATGTACCACATTGTAAATTGTTATCATTCCTATGGCCCAGTGTGAAGCTGCTAAGCTCTGCAGCTCTACTGTGATCCATGGCTTCAAAAGATAATTTGAGGCTGTCATGCCAGTCTAGTTGATGGCCTTGAGGTGTGGAGGCTGTGTGAGCATTTTTCTTTTTTCCTTGCTCCCCTTTCCTCTGTTTACAGTGACATTTCACTGAGTGATTATAATTTCTTACTGAACTGCTATGAACAACAAACCTCTCTTACAGCTGGCTATGTGCTAGCTGACATCCTATCAGTGACCTACAGTGCCCTCTGTGGGTCAAAGGTTACATCCCTTAGCTGATTAGCTTGTTGCACTTACACACACAGGAGCCTACAGTATGACAAGCACACACCTTATTCCACCACACATAAAGTGCACCAGTAGCTTAGCTGTGTTGCAGTATCATATCTTGTCAATAGTGAGTAGGCCTACACTTTTCAGAGGCTGGCTGTTACCGTTGGTGGAAAAACTGCTTTGCTTGCTCAGTGTACTCGTAACTAAAATATTTATCAATAAAAATACAGTTTGTTGCTGCAATCTGTGGTCCTAACCACAGTTAGGACCACAGATTGCAGCATAAACATTGTAGGAATGTACTCTGTCACATGCAAACCGTAAACATTTGTTTTTGCTCACAGATTAGTTTATACAGTAGGAAAACACCACAGGGTAAGCGAGAACCACTACACACAAAGTGAGACAGAGTCTCTGAGTAGATGAGCATTTTGTGCTTGTGTAGTCATTAATCAACAACCACATATAGAAATAATGCTTTTAAAGATAAGATAAGATAACATAGATAAGATAAGGTAATGTCTTTATTCCCCCAAAAATCGACAGCATCACATAAGTTGTACAAAAGGTGATGATGTAAAAACATAAAGTGCACAAAAATAAAAAAGGGAAAAAAGAATAAATAATTAGAAACAATATACAAAAACAGAACAAGGTAACGTGTGTGAGGCTGATACAGTGCAAATACGTCTATGACACAGTCTAAGTATGTCTCTGTGCAAATATATCTTTGAGAGTGGATTTATTGCGCTGCTAGTATTGAAACTGAAGGCTACTGTATTAATGTGGGTTCAGCATTCTGCATAAATGGGGGTGGGTGGGGGATGGATAAGTGTGTGTGTACGTGGTGATGGTGGTGAGGTGTTATGCCTCTGACTGCCTGTGGGTAAAAACTGTTTTTGAGCCTGCTGGTATTAGTCCTGATGGTTCTGTATCTTTTCCCTGAAGGCAGAGGGGAGAGCAGGTGGTATCCAGGGTGGGTGGGATCCTTTAAGATGCAGCTGGTTTTCTTTTGGCGTCTGTTAGTATAAATGTCTCTGAGCGGGGTGGAGTGTGGTACCAATGACTCACTCTGCTTCCCTCACCACTCTCTGCAGGTCTTTCCTGTCTTTTTCTGTGCAGCAGGTCACGAGGGTCTCTATTGCCAATCGATAAAAGATGGTCAGTAGATGGAAAGGGATATGAGCGTGTTTTAGCTTCCTTAAGAAGTAAAGCCTCTGTTGGGCCTTTCCCCTCTGATGGGAGATGGCTGTCTTGTTGTTATCTGATAACAGTCCTATGAACAGCATCCTTACATACATAGGTGTTTTTCTGGTCCAAATGTGTAAGTACTATATGGAGAGTTGTTTGTGTGATAAGCAAACTAATGTTGATCCAGGTCAGCAGAGATGGCAGCTTTAAGATGCCAGAGGATGAGCCTCTCAAAGCATTTAGTGATGGCAACTGATTTCAACAGTCTCTGAGGATCCTACCCATGACTCCGTCCGGGCCAGCTGCTTTCCTCGAGTTAACTCTGCGTAGAGTGGACCTGACCTGATGCCGATGCAGCTGTATGGGTACATCCTCCTTCAATAGAACAGGAGTACAAGTATCTTCTCAGTTTTGATGATTAAAATGAGAGAAGAAATAGCTGAGAGTGTCTGGCAGTGTGCTGTCTGTGGCCTTGTAGCTGTCCTTATAGCCAGTGAGAGTGTTTATCTCCTGCCACATACTTCTGGTGTTATTACTGGTAAAATGTTCCTCTATACACTACTTGTACCTGTGCTGGGCCTCCTTAATATCCCTTCTCATGCTTTTCTGTGCTTCTCTGTAAGTCTGTGGGTCTCTGGATTTACAGTAAAAGCAGTGTCCTGTGTTCTGAGTAGCCTCCTCAGCTTGCTGTTGAACCATGGATTTTGATTGGGAAACACTTTAATGCTTTTTGTTTGAGACACAATCTCAGCACAAAGGTTTATGTATGGAAGGATGGTGGCTGCCAAAACTACTAGAGTGCTGGGGCGCTGCGTCCGGGCATGCTGCCATCTTACCTAGGACAGCTGCAACTTTTTGACAGGAACATTTTATCAGTTAAACTTAGCAGATGACCATAAAGTCCATATGCAATATACAGTACACGTCTTTGGTAACAGCGATCATGGTTAGGCTATCATTCAAGAAAATTCAGTCTGTGAATCATTAGAAAGCAAAGTAATGTGATTACAGTAAATCTATACATATATAAATATATACACAAGTGAGTAAAAGCTTGAAACTAAGAACATATTTACACACAGATATAATGTCATACAGTACATGTGACCAGACTTTCAGACATGAACCCTCATGTCCACTGGCTTCCAAAACTTCTTATGGTACATTACAGACGACAGCAGCGTTTCTGTAGACCGTTTCAATTAGCCACAGTCAATGGATGAGTTTGCTGACTGACACTGCAGATGTTTACATTTCTCTGTGAAGTCTATGTATGTGTATAACACAGCTTACAATCAGCTGTTTCACTCTCTTTCCTAGTAAAGTGCAAAGCGTGGCTTACAGTTCAATATTTTTGGCCAAAGTTAAAACATTTTTAATTCAAGCAGATGCTCTTTTGTCTAAATTTGTGCTTCACGGAGCAAATCTGTATGTGATTTTGTCTGCTTCAAGTCTCTCAAGACTGTAACTTTAAGGCTGAATTTACACTAAATGCTGAATAAGATTCTTTTCTTGAACTGAAGACTTTGGTGATTATTTCTTTGCATGGCCTGTTACAGTGACTGTATAAAAAAGTTTTGCAACCATGCAAATCAACATTTTTAGCAAGAATACCACATTGTAAGGACACTGACAACAAATAGGAAAGGTTTGAAGATTAAAGCTCATTATAACCATACATACTAACAGTATCTGTTGTCAAAATTTGTATCAGTGCCTCATTCAGTACTAGATGAGCCTGGTTAATCTCACCAGTGGACTTTAGAGATTATGGTGTCCACAGCAGTGGCTTATACCCTTGGGAAGCATCTATTTCCACCTCCTCCCACCTCCTGCCAGAGCAGCACAGAGACTCTGTTGTGTCATACCAAACCCAGTCCAGTGGACAGAGATGGGAGGCCACAAATACGTAGGAAGCTGAGTTGAGGTAAACTGATAAGAGTAAAGATTAGTCTACTGTTAATGAATAACATTTGAAAGAATAAATAATAGTCATTTCAGAAATGAAAAGTTGATTTAATGATAAATATTAACTACTTATCATTAGCTGATATGAACTGACTTTTGAATATGGGCTAAAGTTCAGTCTGGGAAAAGTGATTTTTAATAATACCAATAGAACAAGATGCACAGAAAGGCAAAAATAGACGTGTCACTTTATTAAACTAGATTGTTAGGTATTTATTTGCATGTGTGAGTGGATTTGAAATGTATTCTGGACACAGGAAATACACTTTCATCCTATGCTAACTTACAAAAATGTACTGATTTCATTTGTATGTACAGAAAAAAAGAATTTAACTACCCATAAATGGGTTCCACTTCCAAACTGACATTTATCACACATCACACTGTAATGTTATATTGATCCTGTGTCTCCTAAAGACCCTGCAGATCTATTTGTTTCAGTCACCTTATTGTAAGAAATATGATTAACATTCTGTCACAGAACAGTGTTAGAGGTTTCAGGTGAGATATTTGTGTCTGCACTGCTTTTGTCTGTGTTGTTCAAACTTTAACTTTGGTTGTTGCTTATTTAGCTGAAGCTACATTTTCAGGGGCTTTAATGCCCAGCAGGGGAAATTAACACCAGAAATGAATCTAACTATGTAATCCAGATTAAAGGATTTAAGGTTTGATCTGATTTTAAATAATACAAGTATGTATTTTAAAGAGCCCATGGCATGCTTTCCCTTATTTTCTGACTTATCTGCAATGTTTAACTGAGTTGCATTTCAGTGAGTAAAATAAGTATTTGATCCCCCACCAACCAACAATAATTCTGGCTCCCACAGACTGGGTATGTGCTCATGCGGTGCCCAAATTAGTCCTGTCAATTTAAATGCACTGAAATGCAACTCAGTTCATAACATTTGCATCATGTGCTTTTTTGGGATTTTTTTTGTTGATATTCTGTCTCTATCCTTTAGAATTAACCCATCATAAAAATTACAGACCCTTCATTTCTTTGTAAGTGGGCAAACCTACAAAATCAGCAGGGGATCAAATAATTCTTTTCCCCACTGTAAATGTGGAATTTTTCATCTGTACCAGGTTATGAGGATATATTTTCCCTCCTGCTGCACTATGACCAGAGGATGTGGAGAAAAATACAGGGCCTGAAGTTACTGCATGTCTGGGAATGTTCCTGTACAGGGACTCGCTGTTTTACCTGAACGGATCTAACCTACAAGCAGCCGGCCATTGAAGCCCCCACGGGGTTAATGGTCTGCTCATCAGTGCTGGATTCCTCCGGAGCACAGTACCTGTTTGTTTTGACAGTTTGAGGGCCATGTGTCTGCAACATGTGATGTGGGTTGATGAGAGGATTTTAAGATCCATGATGTTATTGTCAGAGCTACGCCACCTGTTGGAATGAATTTCATCACTTTGGGACTGTATGTGGTCATGTGGGGGAAGATGCAGCGACCACTGGTTGGATTTACCGACTTTGGAGCTACTTGAAAGGGAGTGATGTTTCTACTACTCGGTGTGACTTAATGGTAAGTTTAAAAAAACGCATTGCATGTCTGTTAATGCCTTGTTTCTATAATGTTAGAGAAAATTGTTGTAAGGCTGAAGAAGTTACTTTGTCTGCATTATGCCAGTTAAAATATGGGGTTTCTTAACTTTGTTTAGAGTGTTACACATTTCTTTTCATCGGTATATATACTGTTGTTTACCTTTCTATGGGGGAGAAATTCACATTAATGAATGCTTTTGAGGTTCGTTCTGCTGTCCACTTGTGACACAACACTGGCAACAGGAGTTGTGCACATTCATGAACTATCCCCTCGTTTTTAGGAGGAGGCTCTCGGATTTTATGTTCTTAAATAATTACAGACTATTTGGAGTTATGATGGGTGCCAAGCTATTCTAGAGGTACCCAAGATTAAACATTTAATGGCTGGAAATGAGCATGTCATGGGCAATTTAACGAACTTGGCTGTCGTATTTGGACTTTTTTGTGTATCTAGTTGCAATGAAAATAAGTTATCCTGTTAATTGTATAAGCAATGAAAAGGCATGATGAAATGTGAGCTAATAAAATAAAGGCTACAGTATTTTCAGTTATTCTGTGCACCTGCTCCGTCTTATAATTATTTTATTTAGTGTGCATTATATGCTGCTTATGTCAAAAATTTGCTTGGTTAGCATTTAGAAACATCTTTTTTTTTAAATCAGTGAAATAGTTAGGAAAGTGGGTCAGTAAATCCCTAGTGGTGTAGTTGCGTGGCTGACTGATGGTCTCAAGGTGAGGGTGCAGGACTTGAAGGGGAAAACTACACCTCTCTTTTTAATAATGTCTCAACCAAACCAGCTTCACACAAAGGAAACCCACAGTGAACCTGCTGAGCTATTTTTAGCCACCCCAGTGAATGCTGGTCCAGGTTGGAGGTGTGTGGGGTGGGATCTGGGGCTGCAGTCAGTGAGTGTGTATATAAACATGGCTGCTAGCCAGGTTTCTCTGACACAAATAAATGAGAAGTGTGTCGCGAGGCAGAGCACACTAGCTTTCTTTCACCATACATGAACTTTGTTGAAAAGAGCTTTTTCAGTGGCGTGCACTCAGTCTCATTGGATACACAACATGGAAATGACAA
>NW_018127905.1:646436-674524 GCF_001952655.1 Monopterus albus | reverse complement strand
TTTATTTACATAGGGATATTTCTTCATGTCAGTACGTACCAGTGCATGCTCAATTCGCATAGAACCTGCTAAATATACCAACATATATAGCGATTCTTTCAATTTGGAATAGCACAAATTTTAACATGGGAATCGTTGGAGCCTGACTCCCTTTTGGAGCCAGCCTCAAGTGGCCATTCAAGGAACTGCAGGTTTTGGCACTTCCAAACTGGCTTCATTTCTCAGCCTCAGAGGTTGCTGCTTATCCTCTCCTAGATTTAAAGCAGCATTTGTTTTGTTTATTAAAAAATTATAGATTATTTATGATGTCCTGTACATCTGCATGATGAAGTGTTTTGATTAAGTTATCATTTTCTCCTTGTTCTGGGCAGCATTTTACTAAATAGTGTTGTTGGACATCATACATCCTTTACTTAATCCTAACAGGCAGTGTCACAGTTGAAGCAGATATTCCTCCCAAACACAGGGGGGAAGTATTTATCAAATTGCTGCTTGGCACACCAAAATGAAGAGAAGAATTCAACAAACTAATGGAGGCCAGAGCTGCCTTTTAAAGTGATGCACACTGGCTGACAAAAAAGGTTCAACTAGAAGAGTCTCAGTTAACTGATGGTTCTCTTGACTGTTGAGTTAACTAGTCCAATTTCACAGGTCAGCCCTACAAAATGTGCTGTATTATATGAGAGGATATGATAAAGTTTGTACCACACAGGGAGCAAATTACCTACCAGAATTAATGACATACAATAAACATGCAGCATATGGTCCATTAAAAGCTGCCAGTGACGGTCTCTTGTTTATATCTTGTATGTTAATTACACTCTATAAATTAATGTGGTGGTTTTTTTGATGCTAAGACACTATATTAGCGACTCATAGCTGTGGTCAGAGGCCTTAGTGGTCTATAAGAGTTAGCTGTTCAATTCTTGTTTGAGCAGCTAATGATAGAAATGTGTGTAGTAATAGAACCAGATGTTGTGTATTACTGTATGTCCAGTGATACTGGGCCTAGACTTAAATCTAATCAGCCATCACCACACTGACAAAATTTCAAATAAGCAGAAAAACAGTGGAACAGCAATATAATTGTACTTATGTTTGTGTTTTGCTTACGTTTCATACAGTGTAAACTCATTATGTGTCAGCTCTAATATTTGGATGACAGTACCTGGCCTGCATTGTATTATTAAAACATGATTACTGTTATGAGCTATTCACATTTAGCTGTCTGATGCTTAGCCACATAAACATCATTCCATCTTGTACTAAAGCTGCAATTAAATAATGGTAGTACAATGGAAGATGTAGTAATCCTCATGCACAGTGTAGCTAAACAGAGCCAGCTGAGTGTGTTTCTGTGAGTGCGTTTTTCTGTGCCTTCATGATTGTAGCAGCGCTGCAGGGGTGGAAGAAGGACAGATGTGCCAGAAAAGCTAAGAAACTCCCCTTTCCAAAGTCCCCAGCTCTGTTTCTTCCTTAAGTTCCTACCCCTCCTTCTGTCCCTCTTTTGTGCATCCAGCTGTCCTCTGTCTGTCCATCCATGCCCTCAGAGCTCAACAGATGTGTTTGTCATAAAACATACATCAGGGTCGTCACAGAGACCATGGCCTGCATGTATAAATCAGTTATGTTAGCCCCAGGAAGAGAACAGATGACCATGCATGGGAAGCATGGTGACTAGGGCTGGTGGAAAAGTTCTCAAAAGCCAAGACGAACAGATGAAGAACCCCATTTGGTTAATGACAAAGAGAGGGAAGGGAAAAATATTTCCGCAAAAAAAAGAATATTTATCAAAGCTGTTTCTTCTGCTAATGAAGAACTGTCAAAAGCTGCAATAAGACAGTGTAAAAGAGATGATGAGAGAGAGTAAGTGAAATATCACCCTCTTGCAGCAGTAGTTCACAAGGTCCTAATTAATACAAGTTAGCAGAAACTCTCAGAAGGTATAAACTCATTTCACTTCTGGCTTAAAGACAAATAGCAGCTGCCAAATGTAAAAATGAATGCTGGAGACTGCTGCATTGCCTGTTAAGGCAGGAATACACAAAAACACTCCTGCATTCATGCTAGCATATGTGGAAACCTTTTTTGGCTACTTGCATGATGTTCAGCTCCAGATAATTCTCATAATTTTCCAAAACAGAAACTGCACACAGCTACTTTCCTCAATTTCACTTTGTGTACAACTGAGTGCAACATCATGAAGTCCTTCAAAGAGACACTGTCACCACAATTTGTACAGTTTGTGTTGAGACATCCAAGTGGGAAGGTAGTGCAATGAGTGAGGAGGAGGCTATAATCAGGTTTCCAGAACTGTAACCCAGATTTTGTTACATTTACAGAACATTGGCAAAAGAATACATGAACTATTGTGTGCTTCCACCCACTACTGCCCTGTGCACATTAGGGGCTGAGCACACCAAGATGAAGAGCTCTTACTCTGAAGTCAGGTTGTTGCAGAAAACAATTGTGCAACAAGATGTTGTGTTTTATTTTTTTATTAAAATCCCATTGAGTGTTTTAAATTTTTACAAGACAGCAGCATTACTAGTTCCAGGTAGAAAACTAGAGATTGTAAAGAGATTATAAAATAATATCAATTAGGAATGAGCTAAGAACAAAAACAAGCAGAAAAGAAATCCTTCACCAATGAGTTTATAATAGTTTCTAAGTCTGTCAGTGCTACCAAGTTCATTAACTTCATTTCCCTCAGCAAACTGTTCTACGTGGCTGGTCCAGCAAACATGAAAGCTTTTTTCCCCCGTGTCTGCCCAAACGCCCAGGACAGGCTGTGATCTAAGCGTGCTTTCTCATTTGAAAGTCTAAACCAGCGTTTTATTAATTATATTCATTTAATCCAATTAGTTTCTGCTTCACATTGCCTATGTGTGCTGTGCCTCCCTGTCTTTTGCAGAGATTAGTTTGCAAACAAGTGTGTGTGTCTGATGTTGGCGTGTTGTCGCTGGGTAGCCCTTTCTATTTGAAAAAGAAAGAAGATGAATTACTAGATTTTGTAGCTGCTATAGCGTTGTCAATATGGCATTAGGACCATGCCATATCAAGCTGACGGTCAGTTGTGGGCCACTGTCAGACTGCAGGTGAGCATCTTTTTGGGACTTGTCCTCCTGGTGTGTCCCACACTGTTAGAACTAGCCTGTTGGTGAGTTTTCAACCAAATTGGCATGTTGAATTACCGTTGGCCCATTGGGCCTCGTCAGTGGGGGAGACACCACTCTGACTGGCTGTTCAGCTTAGCAAATTAATGCACAAAAAGATAATGGTTTGGGGAAAACCCCTTCAGTCTTTCGCTGTAGTATCCATGGTTTCAAACATTTAGTGCGGTTTCTCCTTGTTTTTCTCCTCCACAACCTCTTTTCTTCTTCTGTTATTAGTTATTTCTGTCACACAGGCCCAGAATGTACAAGTCAGTTGGCCTACATCGCTGCTACTTCTTTCATGTCGGCTTGGTGTATCTCTGCTCTTACTACCAGCTGCACCAACTTCAAACACAGTACTCGAGACTAGTTTAGAATTGCCATATGAACATTCTTGGAGCACAAAAAATATATTGTCACTGACAGAATAGGTAGGAGGCAAAGACTTCAAGTTGCCCTGTGAGCGTTGGCCTCTCATTTCTATGCTGGTTCTTTCCTTTGTTCATTGTTTTGTTGATGATAACCCACCTCAACTAACTGTAACCAGTCTGAAGGTCCAAACCATCCCCAAATGTTGTCATACTAGAAACTAACTTAACCATGGTTCAGTTTGATCTGGCCCATTGATCTGGTCATTTGAAAAGTAGCTTGCAAGGTGAAAAAGTGTGGGCACCCCTGGGTTAGAGGCTATTCACCCTTTGTGTACAATAACTTGGCAGTTTGTCTCTCCCTACAGTTGCTGAGTGTAATTGAGTTGTACCCAACTAAATACTAGTTGTGCTTTCACCCCTCCTCAGTGATACATGTGCATTGTTTATAACACAAAGCTGTTTCTGAACATGAAAGAGTGAAAAAAGATAAAGCGGTATTACAGGAATTACTACCTATTTATTGTGCATCAAAGATGAACAGTCATAACAAAAAAAACTGTTCTACGTGGCTGGTCCAGCAAACATGAAAGCTTTTTTCCCCCGTGTCTGCCCAAACGCCCAGGACAGGCTGTGATCTAAGCGTGCTTTCTCATTTGAAAGTCTAAACCAGCGTTTTATTAATTATATTCATTTAATCCAATTAGTTTCTGCTTCACATTGCCTATGTGTGCTGTGCCTCCCTGTCTTTTGCAGAGATTAGTTTGCAAACAAGTGTGTGTGTCTGATGTTGGCGTGTTGTCGCTGGGTAGCCCTTTCTATTTGAAAAAGAAAGAAGATGAATTACTAGATTTTGTAGCTGCTATAGCGTTGTCAATATGGCATTAGGACCATGCCATATCAAGCTGACGGTCAGTTGTGGGCCACTGTCAGACTGCAGGTGAGCATCTTTTTGGGACTTGTCCTCCTGGTGTGTCCCACACTGTTAGAACTAGCCTGTTGGTGAGTTTTCAACCAAATTGGCATGTTGAATTACCGTTGGCCCATTGGGCCTCGTCAGTGGGGGAGACACCACTCTGACTGGCTGTTCAGCTTAGCAAATTAATGCACAAAAAGATAATGGTTTGGGGAAAACCCCTTCAGTCTTTCGCTGTAGTATCCATGGTTTCAAACATTTAGTGCGGTTTCTCCTTGTTTTTCTCCTCCACAACCTCTTTTCTTCTTCTGTTATTAGTTATTTCTGTCACACAGGCCCAGAATGTACAAGTCAGTTGGCCTACATCGCTGCTACTTCTTTCATGTCGGCTTGGTGTATCTCTGCTCTTACTACCAGCTGCACCAACTTCAAACACAGTACTCGAGACTAGTTTAGAATTGCCATATGAACATTCTTGGAGCACAAAAAATATATTGTCACTGACAGAATAGGTAGGAGGCAAAGACTTCAAGTTGCCCTGTGAGCGTTGGCCTCTCATTTCTATGCTGGTTCTTTCCTTTGTTCATTGTTTTGTTGATGATAACCCACCTCAACTAACTGTAACCAGTCTGAAGGTCCAAACCATCCCCAAATGTTGTCATACTAGAAACTAACTTAACCATGGTTCAGTTTGATCTGGCCCATTGATCTGGTCATTTGAAAAGTAGCTTGCAAGGTGAAAAAGTGTGGGCACCCCTGGGTTAGAGGCTATTCACCCTTTGTGTACAATAACTTGGCAGTTTGTCTCTCCCTACAGTTGCTGAGTGTAATTGAGTTGTACCCAACTAAATACTAGTTGTGCTTTCACCCCTCCTCAGTGATACATGTGCATTGTTTATAACACAAAGCTGTTTCTGAACATGAAAGAGTGAAAAAAGATAAAGCGGTATTACAGGAATTACTACCTATTTATTGTGCATCAAAGATGAACAGTCATAACAAAAAAGAATAACCAAAAAATGCAGTTTTTTCAGTTTTACTGAAATACCACTTGTATTTTTAGATAATTTGCTAAGCATTTGAATGTGGATGTGCTTAATGGAATGATACATTGGCAACATGATATAGGCTCATACTGCGCATAATATACATTAGGCAGTGTAATTTATTACAAGCTTGCTGAGATGGGTTTGTTAGGCTGCAAACTTCAGTGGCTTATTTGGCATAACATCGACAAAGATTGACCAAACCTTCTGTCCTGAGATGAATTGATTTACTTGGGGGACTGAGGTAGAAGAGCTTTTACATCTGGAGGAAACTACAAATCTCTGTGAGGTAACAGATCCATAGTAACAAACAATCTGGGTACACAGTGGCAATAGCTGAGATGCCATTCGCGTTATTAGAAGTCAGTCTACCACCAGAATGATTTTGAAGCTGTTATTTTAATGTAAAAAAAGTAATATTGTTGCTTTAAAAATCCACAGAGCAGCTTTAATATTGTAGAAAGCCATAAAACAATCTCCTGTTCCGCTGTGATGGGTGTGCTCTTTGTTAACATTATAGCTTGGCGAGATCTATATATGTGCAGGGAGGAGTTATTGCATGTGGATGTCGTGCAGGTGGCTTGGCAATGACTGAGCAACAGTATATGCTCTCATTCCACCCACCATCAATTAGACTTGTTTATTCTGGAGATCTGTCCATGGTTGAGGTCTGCATGTTTAGATTGTCTCTAATAGTGTATACTGTCATGTAAACTCACTTGTAAAAGGAGGGAACTCAATCGGCAACTTTACAAAACTTTTTATAGGTTCAAAATGATGAAATTGAAGTGTTTATAAAAAATACACATGATGAAAGTCATGGCTCCATTTTGGCAGAAAGGTTCTAATTGAAAGAAAGCTAAGAATTTGTTCATCAGGATGAACACACACTGGTCTAACCTGTTCTCACAAGGCTGTAGGTGAAAACAATAACATCCATACAGTTTGTGTAAATATACAGTGTGCGCATCTAAAGGAATGCAAGATTGTGTGTGCTTGCGTGAGAATGAGACATGCATAGTCATTTGCACAGCTCCAGCTGTTGCATGCAGCATGCCAGGGAACACGAGGCACGGCTCCAGCCAGCTGAGCGCTGCACCCCGATTGCTGCAGCCAGTCGGCTCCAAGTGGGACAAACACAACACAGAAATGTGTGGAAAACACCTCATTACAATGTACAGGGACAGCACTGTGCTGCCACTATATAATTAGCAAGGTAGTAACATGCTCAGCCTGTCGGTGTGGAGTGACAGTTTTGCATGTGTTAGTTGAGCCAATATGCACATGAATCAAAGTGGTTTGTGCAACTGCTGGACCAGCTGACAAGTCTGCACACATTTAGCATATTGAAATATTAGCAAAGGCAAATACAAGTACAGTTTTACTGTTACCACCTAATTAACAACTGGATGTTTGTGAAGAACATAGTATTCAGTATCCTCAGACAGTATTGAGACCTACTGACAAACTAAATCTGTCTCTGAATTCTTTATATTAAATGCTGACAACTCTTTAGGTATTGTTGGCATGTTAAATGTATGCATACATGCAACATGAATGAAAATATCAATTCAAGCAAGTACAACAGTTCCGGGTTCGACCCCGGGCCGACCCGATGCCTTTCTGTGTGGAGTTTGCATGTTCTCCCTGTGCCTGCATGGCTTCTCTCCAGGTACTCCGACTTCCTCCCACAGTCCAAAGACATGCAGCTTAGGTTGATTGGTGACTCTAAATTACCCGTAGGAGTGAGAGTGTGTGTGTTAGTTTGTCTCTAAGTATCAGCCCTGTGATGGACTGGTGACCTGTTCAGGGTGACCGTATTCAGGAATAAGCGGTATAGATAATGAATGAAATCAAGCAAGTAAATACACTGATTAAAATGTGACATACGATGAAGTCTGAATTAGTAAGACATGAGCTGGTGGGCTTATTTTTAGAACTCAGCCTAAAGTCAGCCTAGCTTTTCCCTTGCTTTCACTCTGTATCCTAAGCTAATTGCTGACTTTAGCTCCATATTTAGCACCCAGGTATGACATTAGAATAAATCTTCCTGTCTGACTTGAGAAAAGAAAATTAATAAGGAAATTTTCCTAAAACTATTTCTTTATTAGTTTATTTTTTGACTGTGTGTATGGTGTTACATTTCTGGGGTTGAAAGCTCTTTAAAGCCCCTTATATAGGATTTAACCGCGGTGATTCCTTCTAATAGTGCGAAGGAGGCACTCTGCCTGTACACGATGAACATATTTGTGGAAAAAGTATTTTTGCATCTAGTTGTTAGATCAAATAGTGTTAGGTATCAGCCATTAGCCATTTAAACTATGTCCTTTTATAGCTTTCAGCTGTGCTGTTTGCCTAGCTTGGTAATATTAGCACTGAGTCCAGCAGATGTTACTCTTCATTCATGTTATAGCAACTCCTCCTGTGTGTGAGCTCTGGTACACACTGCTGTGATTGTCCCACACTACACAGAGGAGGGGGTCTAGCTAACATTTGGTGTCTCTCACTCTCAGACTTCCTCATATAACCTCTGCACCCCATACATTACCCTGTGATTTGAATCACATGCCAGAGTAAGAAACATGCAGAGTCACGGAGCTCAACTCACTGATGGAACTCTGCTCTGACTAAAAACATGAGCCTCTCTGTTGATTAAAGGTCTGTGTGGATACTGGAACTGAAATGCTATTAGCCTATTAATTATTTTTATTTCCTTAGGGTTAAACCTGAACCTAACCCCATGTTGATATCATCATCATCATCATGATCATCATCATGAATATCAACATGTACAAAAAAAATTCATGCACTTTTGAGAACATTGATAAGCTCAGTGTAAAAATATCAGTGCAATTCTAAGTACTTCTTTGTGCTAATGGTGCCATTTTATATAATGAAGGAAAAGCACTTTATTGCAGGTTAATACATTTTTGTATCTGTGGTTAGGGAGCAGCGGGATGAACAAGGAACTGACTGGCTGAATTTCTCACTTCTCCTGTGTAGAATAACTAGACTTGAGGCTTGTTTCCTGAATGAAACAAACCCTCACCAAAGCTTTTTATGAGCACAGAGAACAAGCAAGAGAAGGATATATCATTTTCATGATGCCAGACAGATAAAGAGGCTTTTCTTTGAGAGGGCTTGATGCCAGTACCCACAGTCGCTATTATGAAACATGTGGTGCTGAGGTCTTTTTAATATAAAACCAGAGAAGTGTTAGTTTAGACCAGCAGAGACTTGTTAAAGTGACAGATGCTGGGTTTCACACTGGGACTGGAGCCACTGTTGTAACACTGGGCTCCCATAGCTGTAGACTGGGCCAAAGCTAAAAATGCCTACAAACCCACCAACCCTGCTTGAGGAATTAAATTTTGCATGATGTTCTGTAACTATATTAGAGTACTGTTTACACATCTGTAAATGTACTGGCTCAGCACTGGTTTGTGTGGCTGTGTATTACAGCCCAGGTATAGATAATTCAAAGTAGATAAACATAACTAGTCATTAGTTTTGAAATAGTATTCCCAAAGCACATCAGCTAATGAGATTTAGATTTAGTCCTTATATTTTGACTTTTAAATCTTAAGTGCAGCAGATTTAAGTCTGTTGTTAAAACACTGTCACACAGGAATGGAGGCTAAAACTAAGAAAACACAACCTCAGTTGTAAAGAATCAGATTTTATGTCTCCACCAGTGTCAGAGGACTTTATTTAATTCAGTGTGTAAATTGCACTGTTGCACTGGCATGTTGCTTTTGGAATTAGCCTTGGTTGTGCAGCACCACCACTCCTGTTATGGAAAAATTGAGCATATCTTTTGTACAGTATTTCTCTCTTGTCACAGTGCTGAAGCCAGGTAACGTCTGCTGCTGCAACAGAGACATAGAGGCTGTTAGACTGTATTGGACAGCTTAAGAAAAACAAAGCTCAGTTTTGTGCCTTCTGGGGTTACAGCATTTTCTTTTTGACAATGTTCATGGGGCCTTGGGACTGGCCATTGATGAATGGCAGGATGCCTGTGGCAGGGAGAGAAAAGAGCTGTCAGTGCACAAGAAGCAGACTGTGAAATATGTTTAGAAAGATGACTTCACTGCTGTGGGTTTATATAGTCATCACTTCATCTGACAGCAGTGGGGTGAGAGCAGAGCAAGGCTTAAAGAACAGTATCTGCAGGTGGACCAGCCAATGGTAGCATCTGATATTTAACATGTGGGCTGTTTTATCATATGGTTGTTCCTTTTTTTCTATGAAGAACTAAAATGGTCTTTAAATATTAATGAAAGTAATGTTGTAATAATGCTAATAAATTTTAGTATTTTTTGTTTTCTGTCATTAATGGAAAATCTAACAAAAGTATTTTGAGCACTGTAAAATAATTGACTAAAATAATTATACAAAACTGTTTTGTATAAAATGTGCTTTTTGTTGATGTGCCGTCTACATCAAACCTAGGTAACAGTATGTACAGCAATAAAGGCAGTGGTTATACTGTAGTAATACTGAGTGTTTATTTTCGGGGAATATAGGCTGTGTTTAAATATGTATACATACAAATAATGTCATTGATAATCATGTAAATATAAATTTATTATAATTTATATTAGTGTGGTAGGGAATATGTTTTGAATTTAAAAATTCAATTCATAAATTCTACTTTTTTGAAGGTAGTAGGCTATAGATTCTCCAAAACCTTGCAGTTATTGTGTTAATAGAGTGAACAGTAATATAACACTAAGGCTAATAAAATGACAGGTTGTTTTAATGGTGTTAATTCAGATGAAATTCTAATTAACACTGGGTCACCCCAGGAATGTGTTTTAGCACTGTTACTTTTTAGTCAATATGAATGATATGCAGCTGTAGGACAGTAGTGTCAAATTCCTGAAGTATGCTGATGATATGACTATGGTTGGATTCTTGCTAATAGTAATTGGAATTACTTTGCCCAGGTACATAGAGTGGAGGAATGGTTCTTTGTTGATCAATGTGGATAAAACAAAGGAATGTATTTTAAGCCATACAGGCCCCACAACATGAATTCTACTTTCAAATCAGGCTGTGGAGATGGTTGGTGTTTTTAAGTATTTAGGAATATATACTAATAGTAAACTGAATTTTATAAATAGTGCTGACATCAATCACAAAAAAGCTAATCAGAGATGATTCCTTTTTAGGAGATTAAAAGGATTTGGAGTAAGTTAGAAGGTTATGGTATGGTGTGTGACCTTAAAAGACAAAAGATCACAAAGGCACCAGGCCCAGATGGCATTACCCCCTCCTGCCTGAAAGTGTGTGCTGTTCAGCTGGCCCCTATCTTCACACTCACCTTCACCAGGTCACTGGAGCTGTGTGAAGTCCCCTCCTGCTTCAAACACTCCACCATCATCCCGGTCCCCAAGAAACCCTCCATCAGTGGACTGAACGACTACAGACCTGTCGCCCTGACATCTGTAGTTATGAAGTCCTTTGAGAGACTGGTGTTGGCCCACCTGAAGGACATCATAGACCCCCTGTAGTTTGCCTGCCGGGCCAACAGGTCAGTGGATGATGCAGTGAACATGGCACTGCATTATATCCTGCAACACCTCAACTCTCCAGGGACCTATGCATGGGCACTCTTTGTGGACTTCAGCTCGGCGTTCAAGACCATCACCCTCCACTCTAAACTGACCCAGCCCCCACCTGTCAGTGGATTACTAGCTTTCTGACAGACAGCAAGCAGCAGGGACAGTTTCTTCCCCCAAGCCATTACTCTGATTAGCACCATGACAGTTTGACTGGTCAATAACCCTCCGTGCAATACTTTACCCCAGTGCAATACCTGTAAATATACCTTTTACATATCAATCCGTCGAATCCAGACTGTGCGTATATAGTACTTTATTTTTATTCCTAATGCACATTCCTTTTCTTGATTGCACATTACTTCTGTTCTCAGCCTTACATTGTTTACTTGCGCACTGCTGCCTTACATTAAGACATGTACATACCAATGAGAGCTGCTGTACCACAGTCAAATTCCTCATGTGTCCAACACACCAGGCCAATAAAACTGATTATTGTTACGAGTGGTTTTTAAAAATATATTTTAGTGATATGATTTGATAGTTTATATTGTTTTTAGTGATAAGTTACTTTGTTTGTCTTTCAATGAGATGTGTCTTGAGTGTGTGCTTGTGGTACAAGGAGCCAAATACAAGTTTCCACCATGGCTAATAATATAGTACATTGAATTGAACTGAAAATTCATACAATGAAAGTGTAAGTAAAACGTTGAATATAGTACATTGAATTGAACTGAAAATAAGTAAAACGTTGGCCAAATGTACTAATGAGCACTTAGGGAACTTGTTTCTCAGTAATTCTGTCAGTTCACAGTCAACAAAATGAAGAAAGCCACTATTAAAAGGTCAAAGAAATAAGAACTGCCTGAAAACTACTTAACGTATCTTTGAGCGTGAGGTTATCATGCACTGCCCTCTACTGTCCCTCATTTGTAAGCACAATTTCATACGTCATCAGCCATGCGCCGAAGACAGTCACGCATGCGCAATAGCTGAAGCTAACAAATTTCAAACTGCCTGGGCGGGTAGTTGAAGCCGATACAGGGGAGGAAAATATACAACAAAAGTTCATTATCAAGAATATAGTTGAAAGTATTACGAAAATGACAAGTACATTGAAAGGCATTACTCTCAAAGGAAGTGCAGAGCTAGTGGCCGAGTTCTTCTGTAAGTATTAATATCCATTCGCTTTTTGAACGCTTTCGGACACGCACACAATTAACTCATTATGCTACCGAGCCTGTGTAGTGTAACATTAGCTCAGTATGTCACTAAGAACTCAGGAATAACGGAAAACAAAGTGATCATTAGAAAAACTTCTCTCGCTTATTCATTTAGTCATTTGTTTTGTCACATTTTCCACTTCTGAGCTAGAACGCGTTCACAGTGATGTGCACAACTCACCACAGACCTGACTGGTCAGGAACAGGAGACAGGGTTCAGCTGAATGCTCTGGTCGTTTCTAATTGTTGTGTTATATACAGTACATGCTGTATTCACCGGAAGACGACCTTGTTACCTGAAAACTGTTGGTCACCGTATAGGAACAGTATGTTTTTCTGGTAAACATGGCAGGATTACATGAACTGCATATGGACGAGGTTCTGTTAGCTTCTGTATAGTTTGTCTACATTCTGCTAGTTAGATTTCTAAGGTAATAGTTTTATCAAGTACCACAGTGCAGTATAGAGTATAATTAGATTAATTTCGAATAATTTATATTTGTTATCCAGTATATTTCATTCCACTATAGGTTTCTCACATTGCATGTATTCATTTCTAATAACCCATGTTCATACATTTTGAGATATGAAATATGTTATTTCATTTGTGATCTTTTCTCCATCTCCTCTTTGGATCTTGTTTGTCAGCTGCTTGACTGAATCACTTGACTGATGATCTCTGAATTTTCCCCTTGTCTAACACGTTCACTTCACAGCGTTCGGTATCAACAGCATCCTGTACCAACGGGGCATCTATCCTCCAGAGACATTCACCAGAGTCACCCACTATGACATGAGCCTTCAACTCACCACTGATCCCAAACTGAAGAGCTACCTGACCAATGTTGTCTCACAACTAAAAGGTAGCCTCAGTGGTTTGTTTCTTATACTGTGAGACCTTTTTAAGACCTTTTAGTTTTAATTGAACTGTTACTTACAGGCCAGACAAATGTAACATACTGTCTTGAATGCATTACTCACAGTGTGCTCAGGTTTCTGGCAGTGTTCACAGGCCTCCATGCTAACAGTGGCATTTCACACCTGGGGTCAGGGTGGTTGATCATCTTGTGGGCTTTTGTAACTGGGTGTTCATTGTATTACTTTCTTGAGTCCTCAGTCTGGGTGTAATTCCAAATGTTCTATTTTGTACCGGTTGAAGATGAGCAGTATTGTATTAGTTCCCATTCAGGCTGTTCACTCTGTGTTTGTGTCAGTAAACATGCTTGTTCTGTGTTGTAGAGTGGCTGTTTGAGTGCACTGTCCAGAAGCTGGTGCTGGTGATCACATGTCTGGAAACCAACGAGGTGCTGGAGAGATGGCAGTTTGACATTGAGTGTGACAAGTCAGCCAAGGAGAGCAGGTCAGCTCCCCCAAATGGGTAACATTTAATGGAAACATTTCTGAGAGTAAGCGATAGATCTATGTGTGTTCATCAAGTTGCTGTTCAATTACACAGCCCGCAGATGGCAGTCAGGCCTCACACATTGATCAGTTTAAATCTGGTTCTTTATCATGAACACACACCATGTAGAGTACAAAATGTGTCTTACTCCACTGATGAAAATAGTCGTGCACAAGTGTGTCTTAACTGAGCTCTCCTGTGTTTCCCAGTGCACCCAGAGAGAAATCTATAAAGACCATTCAGGATGAGATCCGCTCTGTCATCAGACAGATAACAGCCACTGTTACTTTCCTGCCTCTGCTCGAGACACCATGTAAGTAACCAGACAGCTTATTCCGACAAACTTGCATTTGACTCAGTTTCAGGTTTGGATTCTGGGTATCTAAAGTGGGATGGCTGGCTAACGCTTCTGGCTCTCTGACTAATGCCCTGTCTCTCAGGTGCGTTTGACCTCCTGGTCTACACAGACAAAGACCTGGTTATTCCAGAGAAGTGGGAGGAGTCTGGGCCTCAGATTATCAACCAGTCAGAGGAGGTGCGTTTACGTTCCTTCACCACCTCCATCCACAAGGTGAACAGCATGGTGGCGTACAAGAGGACAGACTCGGCCTAAATGTCACCTCAACCCCAAGCTACACATATACACCAACCACTGCCCCTTATAGAAGACGTTAGATTTTACACTGTCCTGTCCTACCTTACTACCTTAATACTGTGTAGTATCCTGTACCCTGAGTGTTCTCTCACTTCCCCTCTCTGGACTGAAGCTTGTGAAAAGGATGTGGAGGAAATCTGCTCTGTCCACACTGATGTAAATATTTGTCATTAGCAGTGATTTGTTTATTAGGAGCAGACTGTTTTTCTTAGTGTTATTTCTCCTTTCTCTTGTCAACCTCTGTTTTAGAAGCTTGTGGTTTATGTTAAATTTTTATAAAATGTCATTAAAAATTTGATTTGGTTCCATCTATCTTTTTTGTGATATTACTGTTTTTGACCAAAAGGTGGCAGTGCAGCTTAACATACAAAGGGATCAAAGATTTTTATTGTCAAATCTTTATATGTGCAGGACATACAGAAAATCGAAATACCATTTCTCTCTCACCTAGTATTGAATGCAATACCATTTAGGAAACTAAGTACAACAAAAGAATATAAAATAGATTAAAAAAGAATAAGAAAAAGTGATTAGGATAAAACTAAACGGTACAACCTAATGGGCTATGACTCAAACCCTGTACAATCAGTGACAATAGTGCAAATGGTAACAAGAAGATTGTCAGATGGTTGTGAGATTGAGATGCACATGGACAGTAGTGCAAATGACCAACAGCAGTAGATATGATGGTAAAACCAGTCAGCAGCGGATTTACATGTGGGGAATGTACTGGGTTTGTGTAAAACAGCAGAGGTAGTCTTTATGTTCTGTGGTGGGTCACAGTCCAGGGGCAGAGGGGAGGAGGTAATGGACAGCATTCAGCATCCTCACAGCCTGGTGGATGAAGCTGTTTGTAAGTCTGGTGGAGTGGGCCTGAAGACAGGAGTCTGAGGTGGGAGTGTGCGGGGTGGGAGGTGTCATCAGCAATGCTGATGGCTCTGTGGGTGTTGAAGATGTCTGTGAGGGAAGGCAGAGGGGTGCTGATGAGTGAGCCACTAGCTGGCTTGTAGTGCACGTGCATACAAAAATATAGAATAAAATACAGAACACATAGGCATCAGTATAAGCATTATTGTTTAATGGGACATACCATTTACATAGCTCACAGTGTTTTGTGGTGTCAATAGCTGCAGATGTGAAACACCTTCAGCAGTACCATATCAGCACATAACACAGTCCCCCCTGCCGTAGCCAGCCACAGATCTCTTATCTATATAAAAAAAAAACTCTCTCTGGTGTATTGACCTCTCGTGTAAATGCAACATCACTATAGGAGAAATCTGAAACAACCCAGCAACTGAAGCAGTGAGGAGATAGCACAGAGGTTAGGCAACAGTCACGTATCACAGTCCTGGAGACTTATTCAAAGTACAAAATACAGCCACAGATACAAAAGAGCTTTCTGAGAATGTGCATCTACAAAAGTGCTTTAGTTAAGACCAGGCTTTTTGTGGCTGTTTATAAAATGCACCAGGTGACACCTGTTACTGTGCATACAGAGCACTGTTCCAAATGATGGGAATTAAATGCGCCAGTAAATGACCAAATCCTCATGGATAATCATAACCCTTCTACCCCTGTTATACACTGAGCAAAAACTAGTAATTACAAAAATTATGGCTGTGTACTTCAAAGCAGATGATAAAATCTGGGTTTTAGTGGACAACACACACACTGGCATACAAGTGGCAAAAAAAAGTATGTGAACCTTTTAGAATTTTATAGTTTTCTGCATTAATTTGTCATATAATGTGATCTGATCTTCATCATAGTCAAGAGTACAGATTAATATAATGTTTAGCCCACTCTTCCGGGCAGAACTGCTTTAGCTCCATCATATTCTTTGGACGTTTCCCATGTATGGCTCTCTTCAAGTCATTCCATAGCATCTCTATTGGGTTGAGGTCTGGGCTCTCCTGGCATGTTTCCTCCACCATACTTTATGGCATATTCTTCTTGTGTGGACCAAACTCAAAAGGTTTGAGTGGTTTTTCTCAGTCAAGTACACCTCCAAACTCATTTTCTTAACAAGACTCCAGGTATGCTAACACCTGACTCCCAATTAGATTTTTTGAGGTCGTTAAATCAAGGGTTCACATACGTTTTCCACTAGCACTATGAGGCTTTTATGGTTGTTCTTAATAAAGACATGAAAGATCAAAATTTTTGGGTGTTATATTAGGCACATTATATTCATCAGTACTCCTCACTTTGGTGAAGATCAGATCACATTTTATGACAAATTAATGCAGAAAACCATGAAATTCCAAAAGGTTCACATACTTTTTCTTGCCACTGTATATCCAGCAGAAGCCCTTTGCTGCTTGCCACTGAGCTGAATCACTGGATTGTATAAGGGTTCATTTTTTCCTGGAGGGAGTGTTGACAGAAGTTGTTGGGTAAATATGCTCACGGTTTTGCTGAAAACTACTGCTGCACTATTCTGTATAGTAGTGGTTCCCAACAATTTCCCCTTAAATTGCAGCATTGTCTGTTTGTGACCCCTCATCACAGGTTATGGAGTGTGGCATTGTACCATGACGCTTTTTGTATCAAATAGTCTGTCTTCAGAGTATGGAAAACTATCAAATACCCAATGTTGGCACTGAATGGTCAGAGTTATAAGGATAAGGTTAATCACCTTTATTTGGCCAAGTATATTACACATAAGGAATTTGGTACAGAACCGAGGCAGCCATCTGGGGTGCCAACTCAACCAATGGCTCTAACCATCGGGGGGCAACTTGGGGGGTTCAGTGTCTCATTCAGTAATTCTCTGAATGGATAGTTACTGATTGAAGGACTTTACTGTATTAAGGCAAAGCTCTTAAACAGCTAACATTTGAGATTATCTTCAAATTGTTTTGTTTGGTTAGTCTTCAGAAATGTTCAGTTATATTCTTTTGTTGCCTACAACACATGATGTCAAAGCAGTAAATCACAATGCACTCTGGTCAGCCAGCCCACAACACAAACATTGCTCCATCATTCAGTTATAAAAATGATACGTAACAAAACTGCCTCTCACAGGGGAAAGGTTTCAGTGGGTGCAGAGAGATTCTTTTAATTGTGAAGTGGTCCTGTTTTATCACAACAAGGCAATGGAAAAAACTAGACCCATTTCCTTCTGAAAGTGCAAGCCTAGTCTTTGGCTACTGTACCGTTTTTTAAAGAAGACAGAAAACTCAAAATGAAATATACTTCATTTCCAAATGTCATCTAAAAGAGTTGCTCCTCAGAAAGGTCCTTCATAGAAGCAGAAATAGGATTTTTTAAGTATGAAAACGACATTGTATACACGTATAAAGAATTGTGTGCTCTTGACAAAAGGATGATCTTACAACAATATAGAAGCTCTAATAAATATATAAAACAAAAATAAATATGCAATAGTTAAGACAATGAGTGAAAAAATATTACAAAAGACTCAAACCTTTGTAGTGTGTGTGCTATTAATGAAGACATATTTAACAATCAGATTATTGTGACACTATGTGAAGTATGTAGTAAGTACAATATCTGTGTCCCACTGTAATGGTGCTGGTCCTTAGGGAGCCAGGTCTTACTGTTCAGTGTTCCCCTAAAACATACTACCTGTCAGAGATAGTGTAGGTGAGACTTCAAGATGAAAGCCACTGTGCAACAATACAAAATAGCTATTGAAATAAATATAGCTTAGTGCTGATTCTGTTATTGTCTCTGATGAGTGACAGCTATGATAGAATGGTGACGAAAGGAAGACAAGTCTCACAAAGTTTGTGGAAATGAGCATGATCTCTGAAACAGCGATGACATGCTGTGGACACTAAACTGCACGATATTCTCACCTATTTGTCACAGGAGTTAGCTAACAGCTAAACTGAGTTTTATGGGAAGTGATATAACAGTTTGGTCTTATTTTATTATTTTTGGCCATCTGTTGTAATATGTACTTGAAGTTATTGAGATCTGGGGAGAAGGAGGCAAAACACCCTTCAATAATAATCAATCTTAATCAAAGTCCAGTATGAAATGCAGTCAGACAGGTTGTAAAGAAAGTTTTGCTAGTTGAATCATTGCATCGAACTACATGTACATTGAGTCTAGTAGCCTGTGATACCACCAGGTTATCTGACTGCTCTGTTTTCTGGCTTGTAGAAAATGTTTTGCCATGCTATAGCGGCATACCTGACTGTTGGTCCACCACGTTTGTCCAAACTGAAATAATTTCTGGGTGACGCAAAGTAAGGAAATCTGTACTGACATTTCTGGGTTCCATCATGAGCTGTAATAATGTTGGAGATCCCCTGACGTTCCCTTTGGTTAATGTCTAAATGCATGCAAAACTAATGACATCAGCAGCTGTGTTTTGTGTTTAGCTCTAGTTACAAAATTTTAGCATGCTAACATGCCAAAACAATATGGTGAACATTATACAGTATGTCACCATGTATGTGTCATGGCATGTACCTTAAAATCAACACGATAGCACAAACCCTGTGAATATTTTTATGTTAGTATTTAGCTCTTAGTCCAGTTTAATGATGCTGCCACATTTCCACATCTTAGCAGTACAATTGAGTACAGCTCAGCTACTACAAATAGGAAGGATGGACAGACCTACTAAAATAAGACCCAAGTAGCAAGTAACTAGAGTTATTGTTCACGGGTTAGAAAAGACTTTTGGCCTACGTTGGGACCTAAGTCTTGCTCTAAAACTGCTGAAGGTGAAGGCAACTGTAACCTGTCCTTTCACTGGTGGTATTTGTTTTTTTCGCACATCATGCTATTTTCACAAACGTTTGTGAGACCAGGGTAGACAGAGAGAACCTTGAGAATTGGTGTTGGTTGAAAGCCAAACTGGCTTTGGGATCACACCAGGCCGTTGAGCTCCTTCTCACACTCCTCGGCCAAATGCTTCCAATGCTGCCGGTTTTTCTGACATCCTTCCAGCAATGGGGAGCAGTACTCCGACATGCCAGCCAAGGTCTGTGACAGTGACAAAGACATGTTATTTAACAAGATGAACTGACTGAGTATTGCTTTAAAATATGATATTCATTCATTTTACATCAGGTTTCACATTTCCACAAGTTTTTCACAGTGTGAGACAGTATCCCAACATCAAGTTGAAAATAACAGGATGAATGCCCACCATTGCCACCTTTTTCTTTTTACTGTTCTATGCTGTGAGACATCATGTGAGTCGCTGTTGTTGACGTGTGTTTTGTCTCTGTTTTTTTAACCCTTTGTCTTTTATTTGCGCTTATTATTTATTTATTTAGTGGTTGCACTTATTATACAATTTCATTGTACATTTATACACTGACAAATAAAACCATTCTATTTTCCAGCTATTCATGAGGTATGGTACAGTGGTGTCAGAAACAAAAACAGTAACTGTGAGTTACACTAGCTGAATTACCTCATATAGCTGAATGCAGATGGCATCAATGAAAGACACCTGCATGCTGGGAATCTTATCTCTCTTCTCACGATTCATCAGGTCCTAAAGTGAAAGGGTAGAACAAATAACATGTAAAATACACTAGAAGAATGCAAATGTTTTAAATGGCATTTCTCACATTACATTGACAGATTATGGCAAGGAGAAAGGCCACAGCAACTGGAAGCCATTCCAAGTTTCTAAAAAGTTTATTGGATACTCTCACATGTTCTCTGATTTATGACTTAAAACCAGACCGAAGGTGGACATACAGTTAACATTTATTTTCATTATCAGTTAATCTGCCAATTATATTCTCTCAAGTAATCATTTAGTGAAGGAAATGTCACATCACGGTTTCCACAGCGCCTAAAGTGATGTCTCCAAACTGCTTGTTTTTTATGACCAAAAGGCCAAAACCTAAAGATTTCTCATTTTCATCATTAACAACAAAGAAAAGCAGCAATTTTTAACACTTAAGAAGCTAGAACCAGCAATCGCTTGGAGACGAAAACGATTAATCAGTAATGATGTTATATTTGGAAACATCTTTGGAGAGGTCTTGCCCCATATCATTGGACGGGGCAGCACTTACACTAGGCTCAATGTTCAGCTCTTGCCTCTCCTTATCGCCCTGTTCGAAGAACTCAGTTGCCACCAGCTCTGCAATCTGCATCAGAGAGAAGAGACTCATTAAATGTGGGACGTCTCTCAGCTATACTACCGCCCTCCATGACACTCTGCTGCCTATAGCGCTTCTGCTGTTATTCCTGATTCTCTGTCCTGAGTTTTGGTAGTCGGTCCAGAAATTAGTCCTGCCTGCCACCTAGTAAGGTTATAAGAAGCATTTTACAAATGCAAGCTGTCATTTCAGCAGTCACGGAGGAGCTCTCGTCTGGTGAAAGTCCAAAACAGGATGGAACAAAGAGCTCACATTCTTTTGCACAGAGAGAGTGGGGCAAAGAAAGAACAAAAACCAGGGTTAACATCGGTTTGACTTATTGAGATGGAGAGCGTTAAAAACAGCCAAAGCACTCAAACTTGACTGAGATGTGATACTCTTCCTTCAGATTTGTTAGCATCTAAAGCTAATTTGTCTGTTTTGGTAACATTACTGACCTAGCATGGTTGTGATTATGCTTTTGTGTTGTATTAATATGACTTTAATTTGGAAGAAATGTGAGCTTTGTGTAACATTAGTGCTCTCCTCACTGCCAACCTCATCACCTGACACTGTGCCATTGCAATGTTGCCGCAGAGCTGAGACTCGTTAATAGGTAGCTGTGTTCGAACTGGTGGCTGCATTTTGTACAGTATCCCAACCAGGCATCCATAGTTTACACTGCTGCTAGGAGACAGGACGTGTCAGCTTGTTTGGAGTCTCACAAGAGAAATCAGTTAATGTACTTATATGAAAATTAAGTGAACTTTCAGTTGGCAAAAAAACAACAACATAACAAACAGGAAATACATCAAAAACTTTTAGTTGCAAATGCATTTTACAACTAACTGATGGTTTTCTAGTTACTATACATGTGGGACTACAGGCAGAAGCAAATGATTAATGGAATGCACTGAGGAAAACACCTTCTCTCATCACTATAAAAAGCTAACTTTGATTTGGATCCAACTCCATCTGTATGGCATTTTAACTATGCAAGTCCCCCTGCTGCTGTTCTGTGATACTAAACCTCGAAAATGCTCTGGCTTATTCATGTTAGTACATTTCAGAGAAGGCATTGTAATGAACATCCTTGGAGGGAGATTTGAGGAATAAGGTTGGGACATCCTACCAAGATGATGACAAAATGGTTTTGTGTTGCCAGAATCAACAGTGTTAAACTAAGACTGGAAAATGACTGGAAAAGAGCAAGGAAGAGCAAGAAATGTACACCAAGAAGGCAAGGAAGAACATGTGCTAGTGAAAACAAAAGCATGGAAGAAACAGCAAGAAGGAAGGAATGTAAGAGAGAATGTATAAGTAGAGATGTATAGAGTTAAGATTCAGGGAGAAGTCTGCCAAAATAATGGTAGTCATGCAGCGTTAATGAGCTCTATCTGTTTACAGAGAGATAAATGAGACCTGACTGCAGCCTTGGGCTCCAATCAGTGCCACTCTGTGTATGTGTGTCTATGTGTGTGTTGAAGCCACATGCAGCTCTTGATTGAGCCTGTAATCAAGGCTCAGTACTATGGAGCTGCAGGGGGACTCAGCCAGAGTGAGAGAGAACTTATTACAGCCGACTAAAACCAACAATAGGCATGACGCATTTGGTAACTGGTGAGGCTAAGAAACTTTTTCTTTAATTTTCCTTCATGTCAGTCAAAACAGGAGAGCATTTAGGTCCTCCTAGGAAAGCAAGTTAGCTTCATGTCAAACTAATGTCCGTAGTCAGAGGTCGCGTCATTAGACTTCCAACAACAGCAGGACGGACCTACTACTGGATTTATGAAAATGTTTCTGTTGGCTGTGGAGACTACTTGCATACTCTTATGCAAAATGTTTGTGACCACTATGGACAAGCACTGTTTGGCTCATTAGTTATCTAAGGTTAGCAAAAGATCAAGTAAGGACTGAGAGGAACATAAATCTCAAAGGATAATTCTGGATAATTACAACTCTTATTTTTGTCGTTTTTCCAGAAGATCTGTCATTATGATACCGTTGTTGTAGTGTTGTTGCCTTATTGGCAGATCTCAGCAAAAACCTTAGTGCATAAAAGATTATAATAACTCATCGAAATGATGGCTAGCACATGTGCCAGCAGAGAGCGTTCTGCAGTCGGTGTTTATGCTAGAAGGTGGATACCCGAACCAAACCCTCGGGTACTGACAGGTCCTGACAGGTTTGGTTTGGGTTCGGACAGAAATTTAGAAATCATGTTCTTGTTCTGGTAGGGTTCAGTCACATAGTTCAAAGTTTAGGGTTCGGACAGGAAATACAATATGCTTATTGGGTTCAGGTGGACTCGGGTCAGGTTTGAACAAAAATATGGGGCCCAATCCAGGCGCTAGTTTGCACTGGCAGCTGTGCAAGCGTATAGAGTGGTGTTCACAAATGCTGAGTCCCATTTGCAATGGCATTTATAAACACTAGCTGGCGATATACTGTAAAACTATATTAAAACAGGTATCAAACACCCAATGGTAGTGAAAAAAGACATTGCGACCCGTTTAGCTTTTGATGGTTTTGGCTTCTAAGACTGGCTAAATGTCAAACTGAATATAGCTGAATAAAATTAATCTTAAATCTTATGCAAATCAAAATGCACATCTTTTAAGTAACACAGAGATCAGAGGCACTATTTGTTAATAAGATCCGGATGCAGTGATAGTGTGAGTGTGTTAGTCAAAGGATGTATTTGCATGTGTGTGCATGTTTACTGCCTGAATGTTTTTAGAGGTGTCATCTGAGGACAGGGGCGCAGCTGTTTTTATTAATGAGCGCTCACTTGTCAACAGACAGAGCCACACACATGCGCACACAAGAGCGTGCCTGTCTGAAGAGTTTACTCGCACTGTGCCTGTGGGTCCTAATGAGGTGCAGACTAACAAAGGTCACCGGGGAGATAAAACAATGGGGGATGGGGGACACAGCTTTCTGATGGGTAAGGAGAAGGATGAAGCAAATACATATTTGTGTGTGTGAGAAAGAGATAAGGAAAGAGAGAGAGAAAGCATTAAGAAGTAAATACAATGAGAAGCGAGAGACTCCAGATTGAGACACAGCGAGTGAAATAACAACACAAAGTGCTGCACTGCATTTTCTGGGTAAAGGCCTTCCGGCATGTTGCACCTATAAGGCTATACTCACAGCAGGTATTTCTCATTACTTCTCATTATTTTTCAAAGGGAAAATATCTGCAGTAACATCACTGATTGGGATGTAACCCAAAGTATAATATGTGACAGTGTTCTGTCCCACAGTGAGAACATTTGCAGCAGTCTTCTGGCCTCTGTCCTGCAGCAGAAATTTAGCCACTGAAGGTCTTGCTGTCATTTAAAGCTGCACTAATCTATAATCTGACTAAGTGTGATGTGAATGGTGGTGCTTATAGTGACGGATCCACAAAGAATTATCACCATCTTTGCCGTATCCCTCCTTTCTAGAGAGCATTTTACTCACTTTTAGCTCATTGTTTTGGTTTTCCAGTCCCTGTTGTCAGTAGCAGCAGGCAGCTCTTTTCTGTGGCAAGCTGCCAAAACCCACTCTATAACACGTGCCCAGCACTTAAACAGCACATGACACAGTCAGTAACTAGCAGGTGAACATAGCGGAACATTTAACAGCCAAAGAACTGATGATGACCGAAACAGATTTAAGAGAGAATTAATATTGGAATTATAAAACACAACTCCCAGTGAATGATAATGTTTCTATTAGCTGTAGTAGGTGGCTAAAAAAAATCAGCTTAATAGTAATGTCATTCAGTCCATCCAGTTTAGTTTAGATTGTTTTGTTATTTTAAATTCTAAATGTTTTGGCACAGTGTGTTGAATTGACTTCCATTTGTTCCTGTGTCAAAGGACAGTAGACAGAGTGGACTGTGCCACTGTGGCAAAAAGCAGCCCAGTCACAATAACAGAGAAGTTTAACAAAACCAAATAAATGTTTACTATGTTTATCTTGCTCTCTGGAAGTTGGTTTTCATGCTGTATATAGATTAATAGCATTGCACAGCTAATGATGGAGGAGAAAGACGAGCTGTGAGAAACTAGCTCCGGAACCAGAAGACAGAAAAAATGTTGTATACTAGAAAAGGACAAAAAAAAATAACTGCAGCACAAATAAGATGCACACATAGATAAGAAAGGTGATAGTTTTTTATACCCTTTTTTGCACTGGCCAGGGCTTGGTGATGGCTGAGATATCGCATGCAGTCATCAACATTGACCTGAAGGGGGAGACACATTGACACTGATCTGAACACACCCACACCAGGTGGCAATTTGTTCCTCATAGCATGCTCATATCGTATCAAAGCAAGTACATTCATGGTGCTGAACATCAAACATGAGCATGCTTTGTGTGTTTATTATCACTAACTGCAGCTCAGTAACCATAAAAGAAATTTCTGTTTGGAGAATTATAGGAGAGTAAAGTTATGGCTCATGCACAGCCTTTTAAAATTCAGCTTAATAAACAGAAGATATACAATCTGTGCAGCAGATTTGTATAAAGTAACTAATTTCATAGCACACAGATTTACAGCTAACCTAGTGACTTTCTCACAACTGTTTTTCCCCAAAAAGCATTCCATAATGCTTTATTTTTAAAGATGTTACGGCATCACAAATATGCAAAATGACTTACAGTAATCTAACCACTTTTTGGCCAGACCGCTGGTACTTTCAATTGAAAACAGCAACAACGTTTATGTGCTGGAACTATTTTGTGGCAAACACCAGCCAGGTGCAGTAATTGTGTCAATCTTGCACACATGCTGTTGTCTCCCGCCATATCTGGCAACCCACACTACAGTCGGTACATCAACTGATAAATAATTCCAGGATGTAACTCCTCCTAAAACTATACATTAAATGACCAAGATACATGTTACTTCATGAAATTTAGAGGTGTTGCCAGGTATATTTTTGACAATTTTGACTGAGTCAGGCTAGCTGTTTCCCTTTGCTACCAGTCTTTTTGCTATCTCTTTCTTGGAAAGCAAATGAGTGTTTGTTAAATGTTGAACTATTCCATGAAAATCAAAGCGTGTTGTTGATGTACAGTATATGCTGGTGTTTTGCATTCACATCACGTGTTGTGACTTTTGGAGGATTTGCACTCACCTCAGTAAGTCTCTGTGATGTTCGTTCTCCCAAACAAACTGGCTGTTCTTGGTGAGCTCAAAGAACTCCTCTCGCCTCCTGGCAACACACAGACAAACACGCACAATGACAGAGCAGATAATTATGTTCATAATATAACCTGTTTACCTCTTCAGCCACCCACTGTGTAGAATGAAAGAGGGTTGAGATAAGAGCTGAAATCACTGAGGAAAGAAGAAGGAAGGAGTGAAGAAAGAGAAGATAGTTTAAGAAGAAATGAAGAGAAGACAATTAAATAGAAATATGCTGGAAAGAGGACCATGCAAATAGCTACTATAAAACACCAACATTTTTCATCCTCCATTTAGTAGGCTAATGTGTGTATCCAGCAATACATCACTGGGGATGCTGTTCAAAAATGACAAATAATCCAGATTTAAATTTGGAGTCCTCAGAGAAAAAAAAAAAAAAGACATTTTGGGTAACAGTCCTTCCTCAGTATGCAAACAAACAGTTGTCTACTGGAGCCACCGATGAGTCACCAGTCTGCTGGCCTCGCTCTGTGGTCATCTATCTACCCTGCATCCTGTGCCATGCCCCTGCTTCCTACTCAGCACTGTTTTTGAGGCCGGCCTCAAGTCACCGTTCTCCAGAGGGTTCCCGCCTACATTGTCATTCTCCACACCACTGGCATCCTGAGCAGTTTTAGGTCCCTGCCTGGTCCTGTGGCCACCATCCCGAATGGCCTCTGCTACCGGACTGGCCTCGACGTAGCTGCCTTCCAGAGCAGTGTCAGCTTCATGTCTGGTTCCATGGTCGCCACCTGAGCAGCACCCACTCCAAGGACACACGCTTGAGCAACAACTTCTTCCTGTAGCCTTTCGGAACCCCCCAGTCCTCTGTCTTTCCGGTTCCCTGGTCGCTTGCTGGGGGGTCACTTTTGCTTCAAAGGCCTTGAAGCCTTGAGTTGTAGCTGAATCAGTAGTTTTAAAACCCAATTAAAACATTTTGCTATAAGCTATAATTCAACTCTATAACTACTAGCTCAGCATTTAGGCATTGCAAACACACATTTGTTTTTCATATACCTAACGTACACTGCTTGATGTTTTCTTTGTCTTGTGTGTGTACTGCTGTGCATCAGTAGTATGCCACATTTTGAATATATCTTAATAGTGACCTGTCCTGGGACTGCAGATAAAAAATAGCTCCAAGAAAATTCTGATGTAAGGGGAACATTTAGGAAAAAATTCTCACAAAAGTACACTTTAAATGATGTTTTTTCAAGTTTAAACAGAATACCTTATAGTAATTTAAGAGACAAAATTTTGCATCCTGGAATGATGAGATGTGTCTGATCTTTGCTGTACTGCTGAGATGAAAGAGGACTACAGCCATTTTGAAAAGGGTTCACTGAATGTAATCACCCAGTTTATTAAAATACTCCACTATAACCTCCGTTTCCTTCCCCTGCTCTGCCCATATTGACCATTCTTTTTTAATGCTCGCCATCTCTATCCCTCTTCAGTCAGATTTCCATCCGGCCTTGATGTTTGGTACCTACTTCATGTACAGGGCCAAGTCGGTGGCCAGAATAGCCCTCTTGATCATCTTCAGAGTGGTCTTGTACTCGTCCAGGGAGAGACCGCTCAGGATCTGGTTTCCCTAGAGAGAAAAATATGTAAGTGCAGAAACAGCTGTGCATGTATACTGATACTGTAGTATTGAGTGCAATTCATACTGTGATAGAACACCAAGGGGCTACCACGGCAAAGGTAGGAAAAAAGTACACACACAAATCAATTAAACAAATGAATGCAGTTGCAGTCCATGTCTTGAGGGTTGACATATTATTCCATGTGCCTTCAATTTCGAGTGCTTCAAGAGTGTGTGCTTGCATTAATTCTTATCAGCCTGTATGAGACAAGAATTGCAACAGGGTGTGTGTGTGTTACTGAATGTGTGAGATAATGTGTCTAGCAGCAGTGTGGTAATTCCTGACTCCACAGCGCCAGTGTATTTAGAGTTTGTTTTATGGCCATAAAGTTCAGAGCAAGCTGTAGGTCACTATTTTATTGGGCTCTCGGAGTGTTTCGTGCTAAGCTAGGAGCTGGAAACTGAGCAGAATTATAATAAATAAGACAGGAGATGCAGGATCCTGCAGCAAGTAGGTAACAGCATTACGGCCTGCCAACAGCCATTAGCAAGCTCTTGTTGTCCTATCGAGAGAGTATTGGCAGCCTGAGGTTGAATTGAACCCAGTTTGAAGATGACCTTTCAAAGTGCTTTCAGGCTCATTACAGTTTTATGTGACATACAAATCACTGATAACATTGTTTATGTCAAGGCTTACACTGCAAATCCATTGCTATAAGCAAGCACTTTCAAGATTAAAGGTTCAGTTCATCCAGTTCCAAAAAGCTTTGCTTAGCTCAGCTTTGGTTTTATTTACAACAATTCAGAGAAGGTGGATGATGCTCACAACATCAAAGTTAAACAAGAGCAAATTAAACAAGATTTTAACTCAAGCTAAACTAATACATTGACCAGGCAAAGCTAATA
>NW_018127905.1:643547-646371 GCF_001952655.1 Monopterus albus | reverse complement strand
AGAGACAAATGAAAAGATGTAATATACAGGGATTCTGTATCAGAATTGTTGTGCTGTGTTGTCAGTTTATGCTAAAAAAGATTGTTACTGGACTTTCCAAAGTCCCAGATGGATGAATACATCTACCTCAAAAATCCAGTATCTGCTGAACTATAATTTTAACTGGGAACAGTCTTTCTACTGAAGACACAGTCTTTATGAAAATAGTTGACAGCATCTTCTGTGGAATAACCAAAGTAAAGCAAAGTTTACCCACATGAAACAAATAATTCTAGAAGCTTAATGACAAAGTGCCTAAATACTTTTAGTGGGTGGGAAGCCAGAGAGGGATGACGGTTGACCTTTAACAGTCTAGATGATCCAGCACAGAGAGGTCCTCAATACATAAAAGGCTTCAATTTGGATACACATAATACTTATTACATTACGCACACAAAGTTATTGCTTTATGTGGTCAACATTTTGATTACATTATGATCAGGATATTACATGACCAGTTTTTATTATGTCTTTATTACATGATAAGCTGTCATTAAATTATCTTTCTACAGTGATTTTCTGGCATTGCCAATGGATTCTGATTTCTGCAACAGAGTGTAAAAGAGAGAACATGAACATAAGAGCTGTTGTTATACAGTAGTATGATGGCAGATCTGAGACCTAATGTTTGATGTGCAAGAGAGCACGGGGCTTTGTAAAGTGAGATCTGAGCTCATTTCTGCAGCTGGCAGGGAGCCATGTAGTGACACAAGGAGAGGAGGGAGATGGAGTCTCTTGATTGTGCCTGCAAAGAGCTCCGCTGTTTCATACCAGTGATGAGGATACAATCTCAGTGTGAAAAGATGTCATGTTTTGTTCCCTCTGTCTTCCTGCTACTGCGACAGCTGGTCACTTGAGGGCATGTTATTTCCATGTGTTGAGTTCTTATGCTCAAATTTGTAGAGTTTTTGTGTGGGAAAACAGCTGCTTGTGGGGGTTGATGAGTGTGCCTCAGACTCAGTGATACCATAAATGTACTGTAAAATCAAAACAATGCACTAGAGGAAGCTAAAAGCTCAGCAGAGGTGCAGAGTTGGGTAACAATTTAGGCACAATGCCTTCCTCCATTTCACATTACAGAGTAACCTGGTTTAGTGTTGCACTAAGCTGCATGCACTAATCAATAGTTTTACAATCTCAAATCAGAAAAAGTTGTAAAAGGTATGTAAAATCAAAATTAAAACTGAAAGTAGTGATTTGTAAATCATCTGTTTGATGTGATACCTCATCAACTTTATTCTTTGTTCAAATTAAACACTCACTTCAATTCTGATTTCTGCAGCACATTCCAAAAAAAGTTGGGACAGTAAAGCATTTACCACGGTGTGATGTTGTTGTTCCTTTTCACACTTAAAAGACATTTAGGGACTGAGGACACCAAGTGGTTTTAAATGTGTCAGGCGTAGTTTTGTCCTATTCTTCCTGCAAACAAGTCTTAAGGTGCAACAGTCCTGGATCGTTGTTGATGCAATTTGAGTTTCAAAATGTGCCACACATTCTCTACTGAGGACAGGTCAGGACTGCAGGCAGGCCAGTCCAGCACTCACACCCTTTTCCTCCACAGACATACCTTGGTAATGTGCAGTATGAGGTTTTGCATTGTCTTGTTGAAATATGCATGAATATCCTTGGACAAGATGTCATCGTGAAGGCAGCATATGTTGCTCCAATATCTCGGTGTATGTTCCAGCATTAATGGAGCCATCACAGCGGAAGTTACCTTTGCCAAGGGCACTGACACAACCCTAGACCATGGCAGACCCTGGCTTTTGGACTTGTTGCTGGGAACAGTCTGGATGGTCCATCCATTCCTTCCAAAAAAGACCTGAAACACTGATTTGTCTGACCACAGTACACGTTCCCACTGTGTAATGGTCCATCCCAGATGCCTCAGAGCTCAGAGCAGTCGACTGAGCTTCTGGACACTGGTGACATAGGGCTTCCTTTTGGTACAGTACAGTTTTAAGCAGCATTTATGGATGTAACTACATATTGTAGTGCCTGACACAGGTGTGCCAAAGTAATCTTGAGCCCATGTGGTTATACCGCTTGTAGAAGAGTGATGAATTCTTGATGCAGTGCCGTCTGAGGAATCGGAGAGCACGGTCATCCAGCTTACTTGTGCCCTTTATGCACTGAAATCCCTCCAGATTCCTTGAATCTTTTAATGATGTTCTGCATCGTAGGGGGTGACACATCCATATCATTTCCTACCTTTCTTCAAGGACCATTGTTTTTAAACGTTTCAATAATTTTCTCACACATACAGTATGTTGGCAAACTAGTGGTCCTCGGCCCATATTTGCTCCTAAAGGACTCGGCCTTTCCTGGATGCCACTTTTGTACCAAATCATAAAGCAGTCACCTGTTGACATCACCTGTTTCTAATAGAATCACCATTTCATTGTTTTACCTCATTACTGGCCCTGAAATGCAACCGTTCCAACTTTTTTTGAATTTATAAATCACTATTTTTAGTTTTAACTTTGATTTTACATATCCCTTTTCTGATTTGTGGTTGTACATTGATTTGATTTGATTTATTCTTTCAAGCATGTAAAGACAGTTGATATGTCAGCACACATAATTTTACACATATCCAACAAATGCTAATCCAATATCAATTTGCTTATACCTAGTACATGCTTGAATGGAGTAGGAAGAAGTCAGACTTATCCAGTCCTACCCCATGACATCATCTTACCATCATTGGTTTGCAAGCAGTATCTCTACATAAATAATTCTCTTCTACACCACACAAGTAATATATTAAAGAATTATTACA
>NW_018127905.1:638021-641400 GCF_001952655.1 Monopterus albus | reverse complement strand
AATTGCTCATATGCTTTATCTAAATCTTCCTCTCTGTAAACTGATTCCCAGTCTTGCCCCATAAAATCCTCTTTTAGCCTCCTTACAGCATGTTCGTTCATCACCCTCCTATAAAAAAGATTTGTTTTTGGCCTTTCTTTTCTATACTGGCAGTCATAAACCACAAATACTGGTAGATGATCACTAATATCATTTATAAGTAATCCACATTAACAGTGGATGAAATGCCAACAGCATGTTTTCAGCAGAACGACACAACAAGGAAAAAGCATAGTGGCACATTTAGCAGCTGAAGAGAGAGATTTCTCTCAGAAGTTAGTGCAAACCAAACCAGAGCTCAAAGTACAGTGAATATTATTCCCTTATCAGACATAGGAAATGTAACACTGCTGGTTTCATCAGTCTGTTAAAGCTTCATTGTGACACCCACGACCGTGACAAGAGAGCTGCGGTATGCACATGATATCAGTGACGCACAGTATTACGTACAAGGCCAGTGTTTTCTTACTAAAACATGGCCAGTGAATGAGAGTGTGTTCTAGGAATTTTTGTTAAACTCCATCTTCCAGTATGAAAATATAGCTGGATCAAACGTTACCACGTTCATGAAAGAGAATTTACTGAAGGACTGTTACGTCAGATTACATTAACTTTTTCTAATATATCTGCTATAAGCTGGCATCAGCATACTGACCGGGCTGATTGGTAAAGCTCTATTAGAAAGGATGAAAGAACTGATGAAGCCTCTTGGATGATAACTACGTCCAGATGATTTCTTCTACGTTTTTTTCAGCATACTACGACCTGAATGACTCAGAATTTGCACAGACTTTGTATGTATGGGTGAGCAAGTGATTAAGCGAGTAAGTGAGTGCACCTACAGGGCTGTTGAGGATCATGAGACACTGGTCGAAGTGGTGATGCTCCATGGTAGAGTGGCAGTAGAGCTGGGCCAGTGGGTGGTCGCTCCTAGACACACAACCACACAAGAGGTAAGAAACCCACAAAGAGCTACCATTTGCTCCAACACATGTATATGTATACTTACATATACATATACTTATATGACTGATGATCTCCCACTGTACCTCTGTATGTAGGAGTTGTTGACTCCTCTGTGGTCCAGGTCGTGGCAGAGAGTAGCAATCATCAAAGCCAAGACCTCCAGATCGTTCAGGTTATTCTGTTAGGGGAAGGATGGGTGAATGAAGAGAGGGAGGGACAAACTGCTGTACATCCACATAATAGCAGCAGGTTAACAGATGTCACTCTGTTGTTAAAAGCCTCATGGCTGTGTACACACTCTCAACGCACTGTGTGGGCACTCAGCACAAAGTGGATGTCTGTTTCTGCATGTGACACAGCTGCTTTTGTACCACAGCTAAAAACAAGGCTCCAGCATGGTTGATGTTTTACTGATATTTTCATGCTGGTGCTGCTAATCATTTATAATATTTCATGTGGAAATGACTGTTCCTGTGTCACTGAAACCTCCAATACTCTATTCTCCCAACACTTATTCCTGGTGGTGTAGGAGAGCCTATGAAACATTTTAACCATCCATTATAGGTCTTGTATAATTTAGTCCATTAGCTATAAATCATGTCAATTTAGCATTACTGCCAACCATTTTCCAATACACACATTACATGGCTCTATGTATTTATTCTTTGTTTGTTCAAAGTAATGTTATTGTTGCATGGGACTGCAGATGTAGGCAGGAGTTGCGGTGCATTCAGGGAAACCATTTGGCTTCTGAGAGTCAGCTACTGAACACTGGCTTTTCAGAGCAACGAATTCCAAAATGTAACTGTCCTCTTCACAGCACCATGTATTGTTTTTACTGTTCATATTTGAGGTTTAACTGCCCAGCAAGAGCAAATTAATTAAATGCTTCCCAGTAGCAAACTATTATAGTTGGATGTTGGAGTGTGTTTGATATGTTTTGGAAATGAGGTTCAGTAAAACATGAGTTGTAGTTAATGAACAAATTAAATGGGCTGCTCCTTTAAAACAAGGATAATAAATATAAACACATTGCCTGTCTGTGGGGAATCTAATCTATGATTGTCTTGAGCTGTCCATGAATCAGCTCAGCCTAATGTGTGACTTGCTGCACGGACCTGTAAGCGTCCCGACTTGAGGAGGGCAAACATGCACTGGGAGGTGTTCAAGGCATGTCTCCAATTGTGATAGACCACATTCTTCCTGTAGTTCTTCTTCACACTCAGGATCCATTGGCATAAATCCTGCAGAAGCAAGAGTGCAGAAGAAGATTTATTCAACCCTTGTGAATCATTTTCATTTTTAACCCCCACCTCCATTACCCCACTCTTAGTGCACTTAAGTTAGTGATTAGTTTGCAGTAACCACATTATGCTGACATTTACGCAGTGATTAAATAAAAAAAGGGCTTCATTGTAGAGAACCTGGCGCCTCTCAGGATTACATAATAATGCAGGTGGTACCTTAGAGGAAATTCCAGTGTTTTTCCACCTGGTTCATATTCTCAAAGGTGTGTCTACAGTATGGTGACTATGAGTCATGCAAACTTTGCATTTACTACTTCCATATGCAAAACAATATATACTTCTAAAGCTCTCCAACTAAACTGAGTCAGTCAGATGGAGTCTGAGTCTGACTGAAAGTAACACACAGTACACATCCAGCAAATATGGAGTAATTTTAGCATTATTTATCTTTCCATCCACTTGGCAAGTCCAATATTCACTCTCCATTTAGTTTTGTATTGGTCTCCACCACTGACTGTATAAAAGACAGTCTCACAGTTTCTATGAGTGAAGCCACCGTGAGTCGATCACCCCTGGTGGCTGATGTAGGTCATAATTCCTGCCCCCTCCATGTTTGCAGAGGACATGAGCCAAACTAAAAACTGAAAGAACAAATCAAAATTTTCCAAAAGGTGATTTCTGTCATGTTTGGTAGCTATTATCACGCTGATGTGTGTACAAATCGTCACTGTTCTGGTAAGTTTGTTTGTAATAAGTTATTCGATGATAAAAAAAAAAAGGCGTGTATTTCAGCTTTGTGATACGCCAGTCAGCTAGTCAGTCACTACTGCACAGAATTTAGTTGCAAAATTCCAAGATGGCAGCTGCTGTATTCACCATATTTTGGCTTAACTTTTGCATCGTGGCAGGAAGTGGTGATGCATCTTCCATATTTATATATAGTCAGTAGTCTTCATCAACTCTTAAGACAGAAGTTTGATTCTTTAGCTGCTTTGCAATTATGTTCACCTGCTAGACTCTCACTGTGGCTGTAGTGCACACTGGATTAATCAGAGCTTTTTCAGGGAAAATAGATGCCTGCTGCTGCTGCTGGGAACAAGGTTGATGAAAGCACTGAGACTGAACCG
>NW_018127905.1:622638-638007 GCF_001952655.1 Monopterus albus | reverse complement strand
TCAGGTGATAATTTTCAATTGGTTGGTTACTATGAAATATATTTTATAGATTACAACTAGTCATTAGATCCATTATTAATGCAAAATATTGATTAATGCAGTCATTAGATTGTAAAAATTTATATTGTGCTTGAACGTGGAGCCTATTGGCTCCTTGAGGGTCTGGGGACCCGGAACAGTTACACCATCTCTCTACATATCAATATAAAGCATAACAATAAATGGGAGTTATAGAGTGATTTTGTGTTGGAACAGCATGACATGTACATATGGCTGAAAAGAAATGAAAAACTACAAACACTACATAATGAGTGCTGCTGTAAAAAGTGACCTTACTGTCATGTTTGCCCTTTGTGAAGGTGAAGACTCAGCACCTTGTCAGCATATCCATGCTTGAACAAAATGTTCATTGTGAATTCACAGTGAATAAAATAAATTTTAGCTCAGGCACCAGAAGAACCCCAAACCATTATTCAGCTAATCAAATTAAAGCTCATTTTCTCCACAGGTATTATTACAGGTTCATCTAAGATTATAATAAATGATAATTATGTTAGAATTGTAATTAGATAATGATATGCTGTACAGGTTAACCCCCAGGATGTGATGCTTCAGGGTGGTCAATGTGTCAGTCCCCTGACAGTTTGACAAGCAGTGCTGCTGAAAAGCCCTAATCTCTGCCAATTAAAGCTTCTCTTTATGAGGCCCCTCTCTGCAGGCTGGAGGTCTGCCACCAGCATACAAGGACCTCTTCACATGGAGAGCACACTGAGGAGGAGAGTCAAACCCACCAGCAACCGGGTGGTGCTGGCGCTGAGGGGGAGCCAGATGAGGAGAGCGGTGGGTCTGACAGACTGCGGTAATGGAGGGAAGGGTGTGTGAGTGATTTTTGGAGGGGAAGTGTTTTAGATATATCATGGTGCTGTGTGCGTGTGTGGTCTCCGAGTTAAGGATGCAGGAAAATAATCAAATATTAACTCAGTTATAAATGCATTCACTCATCGTCCAACAAAAACACACATGCACACTCATGTTCTAATGGTCTTATGGTACTGACAATGAGAAGCAGATTGTTTTCTGCAAATAATAAGACGGGAAGCTGTTCTCATCTTTTTCCATGACATGTACTGAGAACAACAGAGAACTAATGTCAGTGGGCTGTTGTCTGTAACTTTTCTGGTTTTCTGAGAGCCAGGGTACCCTTCATAAAAATAAAACTTAGTGCATTTTGTTGCAATGTAATGTAGGCAAAACCATGTTGGCTTTCTTCCAGAGAGGCTAATATTAATTAGGCGTGTACAGTAGCTGGGAGCTGATTAGCAAAGCTTTGCATATCTTAACAAAACCACCTGAAATCCAAAAAAAAAAAAAAAAAAATCCTCTACCAACACCTGTAAAGCTCACTGATTAAGAGCCATCTCTAAAACACACTGAATTGCATGAATCTGTACAAAAGGTGTGATACAAATCATGTGTGATGGACTGACAGACAGAGTGAAATGTGCCCTGTGGAGTTTTTGACCACCAGTAGTGCCATGAAGTGAGGTTTGAGTATATCCCTGTTTGTACAGCTATACTACAGGGAAGGTCATGATGGTTCCCTAAACATCAGATGAATTGGTTTGCCTCGGGTCCGATTTTACCTTGTACTTCATCTGGAAGTTCTGGACCAGGTTGAGGTCGACGAACATGCGAATGGTAGCCAATGTGGTTTCAATGTCTGACAAGTCAAAGTCACTGAAGCTGAAGTCCAGAAGATGTAACGACTGGGCTGACGGAACTGTGGCTGCCTGCAAACACACAACACCCCCAACATTGATATATGCAGAGAGACTTCATCTGAATTATTTATTTGGCCTAAACACTGGTAATCATAAGGTAATCATTTCCCAGATTCTACAACTAAATTCCTATTTTATTTCAAGACAAAACTGACAAACGTGCTGCTGTGGTTACAGTTGCAAGTTTAACTACACAGTTAAGAAGGGGTTTTCATCCTACAATGCGTCACACATACAGTGTAGAGGCCTCTTGGGTAGAGCGAAGCTGAAAAACGGAGTCTGCGTCCTAGATACCAAGTGACACATCCTCTCTGTAGTACTCAAGGGAGGCCATTTAAGCAGGTTATGCTGTTAGTTCGGTCACTTCACCACAAGGAGAGGAGAGCAGAACAGGACCTTTTGAGACAGTCATTTGGTGTCTTTGTTAAGGTTGGTGTGAAAGCTGCCCCACACCGATGGCTGCCTCTGAGTGCTGTCAAAAAAAATCTGCTTGATACAAATGACCTTACTAACAAAATCATAGGACAGTCTGGCTGGGCAGAGGTACTTTAATGTTTTGGGTAATGTGTGTACTAAGCCAGAGAGCCATTTATACAAGTGATGTTCCAAAAAAACCTACTAGCACCCATCAAAGCAACATTATTCTAGATATTTGCTAAAATAGGTCCAATAGGGAAACATGAGCTGTCAGGAGATTAATCAGGTAGTCAAGAACAGGTAAATAGTTTAGATAAGCCTATCTGAAAGAGAAAATGAAGGCTAATGGTGAAATGATTACTTAAACAATTAGAGATCTAAGATACCATAGTTGGTATCATGGTTTTGCTGAGCAATGAAGGCACCAGACTTGGCAGTATGAGTACATTAACTTTATTACCTCTAAACTGTTCTGATCATCTGATTGCCAGTGTTTCTTGCATTGTTAGATCTATTTCTTAGTGTTGCTGACATGATCAAGGATGTCATCATTTACAAGGATAAGTATCATGTGTTTCCATAAGTGTGCATTATTAAAAATGTGAACAAACTGGAATTTCCCTTAAAGTTCCCTGCACCAAAAGAATCCTCACATTTGTAAATACCTGGCTAGTTAGTAAATGTTTTCATCTCATATCAGATACATTCTCATTGAAGCCATAATAGCAAACCTTTTGTGTTTCATTAATCGCTTTTGTTTTGAGTCAACTTCTGATGTGAACTTTTCAAAAATAAATGTTCTAAAACATTGTTTTCTGAAATGCTGGGTCTTCTACATCCATGTACTCTCTGTTCAGTCCAAATCCATTATGGAATGGGATAATGGAAAAACAACTTCATTTTCAATTTTTCACTTTAAAATAATAATAAAACTCGGTTTGCAGCCGAGTGTGAAGCGGCTGGGATGAGAATCAGCACCTCCAAGTCCGAGGCCATGGTTCTCAGTCGGAAAAGGGTGGCTTGTTCCCTTCAGGTTGGTGGAGAGTTCTTGCCTCAAGTGGAGGAGTTCAAGTATTATGGGGTCTTGTTCACGAGTGAGGGAAGGATATGTGCTGTAAGGAGATTGACAGGCGGATCGGTGCAGCTTCTGCAGTAATGCGGTCGATGTACCGGTCTGTCGTGGTGAAGAAGGAGCTGAGCTGTAAGGCGAAGCTCTCGATTTACTGGTCGATCTACGTTCCGACTCTCACCTATGGTCATGAGCTTTGGGTCATGACCAAAAGGGCAAGATCCCGGATACAGGCGGCCGAAATGAGCTTCCTCCGCAGGGCGGCCGGGCGCACCCTTAGAGATAAGGTGAGGAGCTCGGTCACCCGGGAGGAGCTCAGAGTAGAACCGCTGCTCCTCCACATCGAGAGGAGCCAGCTGGTGTATGGAGAAAGGGAAGTCTGGGCATCTTTGCTTAGACTGCTGCCCCCGCGACCTGGTTCCGGATAAGTGGAGGAAAATGGATGGATGGATGGCACTTTAAAATACAAAAATCAAACAAGAAAAAAAAAACGCCCTTTTTGCTTATACTGTATTTAGCCATACATCATTTTCCTCATTGGGCTCTGTCTATACAGGAAGTCAGAGAAGCATTCACATCCTGTTAGATCTGATCCTGATTCACTAAAATGTCTTAAAACCAAACTTTTCAGCTTCTACTCAGGGTGTTGTTTTAATGACGTTCTTCTATATGACAAGGAGAGTGATAACATACTGATCTATGTTGCTCTACATACTATCACTTAAATATTGTCTGATGACGTTCTAGAGCTACATTTCTCATATAAAACAGTCATCATATCAGTTTGCTGCTGTATCTGAGCTGGCCAGGCTTGATTTGATATAAAATTGCATAATTACAGTCACAGCCATTGTTCATCTGTCTGCTTCACCTCTGTACAGATATCATTGAAATCTTCACATCCTGCTTAACAAAGCCATTTGTGTCGCTTAATATTTCAGGAATTAAATCAGTAATCTTCATATTGTAGAGCAGAATTATTACAGATTGTCTGTAGAACTATATGTACTGTACTGCAAGCTGACTGCAACCACACGTTTATTTTGTCAACATAGTGCAAAAACAGATTTGGACTGAAATCCTTCAGTGTAAATACATTCAAATCATAATTTTGGCTAGGAAACCAGATGTTTTGGAATATACCATATTTTGCACAAAATAATAAGTCTATAGTCTTTAAGTCCATTGTTCATATAGTATGTGACTTCAGTACATTTAGCAGCCATACAGTTGCAATGCTAGTGCTTTCTTGCTGATTCAATTTCTTGCTGTGGTGTTGTGTTACATGACTGCTTCTCATCTACACAAACTCTACTTCCTCTGACCCTGAAGGACAACATCTGCCTTTCTGTGTGCGTGTTTAAGGCTGTGCATTGATTAATCCCTGTGGTGGTGGGCACTGTTGTTGGTTTTGTGTGTATTTTGTTAAATGAATAAATTTTGATTTACCGTGGTTACCTGGAGTTCTCGCAATTCTTCCTCTGCTGCGGTGGCATGATAGGACAAGACCTGGAATGACAAGAGTCCCCCCCCACACACATGTACAAAACTGATGAGATGGGAAGACTGTGGGTCATATCAGGTTTCACACACATTGCATAATGTGCCTATATGACTGTTCACTGACATGCATCTCCAGTTTTGTAACTTTTTGCATTGTTGTGACTTTCAGTTTGTGATCATTGATTTAGCAGATAATTTTTAAATATAAAAGATGTCCTGTGTAATTTGTAGGTTAAATGGAGACATCAACTGAAACACAATCAAACTGGGGATTCGTAGAGTCACAAAGGTTCAGGGGAAAGTGTAATGTGCAACTAAAGCTGAACAGACCTTTTTCACATTAGAAAACATTTATCATTTTTTCTGCATGCTGTGCTGGGCCTGAGCTACCAATGTTTTTAGTACTATGACAAGTCCAAACGTCTGCTATGCAAATGGCCCATGATTCTGAGTCATTTGGGAACAGTGAGAGAACAGTGTGCTCTGATGCTAGTACAGCTGTCAGAATTACATGTAATGCTCAAGATGAACAGACTTTTGACAAGGAAAAACAGAAAAGGTGATGCTCTTCTCTGTCAATACAGTGAGAGAGCCTTAGGTTTGGGTTTTTCATTCTCACAACAGAAAGTATTAGAAAATAATGAGTGGAAATAAGCCCAGTTCACATTCACGATAATGTAATTTCAATAAAATTCCTCTCGGCTAGATATATTACTAGTTCTTCCATTTTTGCAACCAGAAATGCAATGTTCAAATGATCAAAGCCTGACCTAGTGTATATATGCTAATTACACTGTGTATTCAACCAGGTTAGCATGGAGCTAACCATTTAGTCTGAGAACTGATTCAGCTGTCCACTTCATCAAGTCAACTCTCTTGTCTGCTGCAGCTACGTACATTCAGCTGAACTGTGACCCAGAGTCAGAATGAAATGACAAGGTTTCTGACTAGTTGGGCACAAGGCCTGGTTGAACTGGGCAAAGTAGTGGAGGAAGCGGCTGTCAGCTGCAGGCTGACACCCTGAGGCTGACAGCATCACCACTGTGAACAGCAACAGTGTGCAGTGTATATGCAGAAGTGACTGAAAGTAGGACAGGGCAAGTATGTGAGACTGAATAGAGGGCATAATGGTGGATTGAGAATGTGTGTGGGCTCAGTTATAATAAAGTCGTGTTTCTCTGGCTGCCACACACAAAGGCTGAAGGCAGGAAAGTGTCAAGAAGTAGCTTAAAAAGCCTTCTGTCCCACCTCATCACTGTCACTCACACCCACAAACAGCTCTATCAGAGATGCTCTCTCTCTCTCACACACACACACTGTAATTTATGTACTTTTTTGAGGACGCTCACTACTTCACACTACCAAACTTCAGAATTAGCATCATATCTACCACCTAATCCCAAAATTTACCTCAACTCTAAAGCAAAGTTTTTGAAGGTATGTGTACTGACCAAAATGTCTGAAATTCAAACTAGTTCCCACAAAGACAGAGGTCCAACAACACAACCACTGACTTCTGAAATGACTTTTTTCACTCTTTACCTATTTGCTAAGCTCATATCCAGTTACTGGACACTACCTCTGACGGTTTGATTGATTAAATCTTACTTACTTGTTATAACTAAATTATCAATTAATATTACTTTGTACTTTGAGTGTGTGTACGGTATGTTCGGTATCTCTATGAAGCTGACCTCCAGTGTGACCTCCTGCTTTGCCATGGCTCTCTCCACAGTTTCATACATCTGTGTGTTCTGGATGCCGAGACCACAGAAAATGGCAAATGCCTCCAAGAACTGCTCATCATTCCTGTTGAAGGCCTTCACACTCCCTGACGCCTCATCCATCTTGTTCACCAACTGACATACCCCTACAAAGATACAAAAAAATGCACATTACTACTTCTGGTTACCAACCCTTGCTTGATTCACTGGGTTTCATGGCACCTGATATCCCTGTCTACTGTAACTGGCTGTTTTGATCTTGGTCATCTTAAAAGGACTTTAGAACTCTTAAAGGCTGGAAGAGAGGCTACGAGGGCCTGCTTTCTTTGATCACTGAGGGACATCCATGGTGATCAGTCATCTTTATAGCCAACTAATGGATCTCCTATCAGCAAATTATGCTGATGATAATCACTGTGATGGATGGGGTGGCAGGACTATTCATGGACAGATAATAAAAGTGGTAATGGTATGCTGGCTTAATGTGTTCTCAGGCCCACAGTTTAAGATTGTTAAATCTAATGTTTAGTCACTGCATTGAAAAGTGACTGGAAAACCACCAAAATACTGAAGCAATGTGGGTCTCTGGGTTTGATAGATATACTGTCATGGACAGATGAAAAAGAAGTGGTTTAAGACCAGGTTTAGTAGAGAAAGAAGAGAGAGAGTGAGAAAAAGAGAAGTCTCATACCTATGACTTTGTCCTTCTTGCCATTCCTGATGGGAGTACAGAGCAAACTCTTTATCTGGTTGCTGGTGTGATCTGGGTTATCACTCTGTCATAACACAAAAGGGATAATTACTCACTTTGGGAAAAGAAGAAAAGAAAAAATAAAGAAATAAAAAAAGGCAAAAAGATTACTGACGGTCCAGGGGAATCGTTGGTCCTTGGTGACATCTGCGATGTTGAGAGGCTGCATGGTGTTTTTAACATACTGGGCATACATGTAGTTAATTTGACTGACATCACAGTCCCTGAGGAGAAACACAAAAACACGACCAACTTCATAACTGACTGTAATGAGACAAAACACTAAGCTCATGCGGATTAATCTCTTAAACCCTGCTGGACCTGGTGGTGGCTCCACCTGCAAAAATTCTGGTTTTATGTTTCCATATGATGGAGGGAGGCATGCATTTGAATTATTTTTCTCAGTTTAAGTGCAGAGCCAGGACACAGAAGTTAGAATTTTGGGTCTGAAAACAAAACCTGAACTGAAAAAGAAAACATTGGAGAGAAAGTCATGGGTCCAGCAAAGATGGTAGAATTCATCCCCTGGGCATCTGTCATAACTCCAATGCCCTACGATCGTTGGGTTGGGCTGTTATCAGGCTTAAATCATGTAGTCTGAACCCGGCATTAGGCTAACCACATCCTGACTCTAGATCTAAACCTAAAAAACAGACATGAAATTGATTCACATTTGAAAAGAAAGAGAATAAGTACTGTCTACATGTGCCTACATAAGTCTACAAAGGCTAAAACTGTGTGTCACCTCTCTCCCATAGTGTGTCCTCTCTCTCTCCCTGTACCTTTCTGCAGGTAGCCCTGGCTCTGGAGCTCTACGTCTCTGATGAGCAGTCACCGGCCACCTTGACCTGCCCAGTGCTTGCTTGTTTGTTGTTGTGTCTTGTTGCTTTTCTTTTCTTGTCTCTCTCCTCTGTCCACTCACCCCAACCGGTCGAGGCAGAAGGCCGCCCACCAAGAGCCGGGGTCTGTCAGAGGTTTCTTCTGTTAAAGGGAGTTTTTCCTCCCCATTGTCGGCAAGTGTTGATCAAGGGGGATTTGTTGGGTTTTCCTCTATAATAATAATAGTGGTAAAGTCTAGACCTTGCAATGTAAAGTGTCCTGAGATGACTTTTGTTGTAATTTGGTGCTATACAAATAAAACTGAATTGAACTGAATTGGATATTGTTTTATATGTGCTGTAACTGATTTATAGACCTTCTGAGAGGCCCAAGAGCAGTAGTGCCTATAGTCAATGTATTAGTTATTAAAATCTGTACAAGTTTCAGTGTATCTTAGGGAAAAAGAAAAGGTGTGACTGTTAGTGTAATGTAACAGGTGTTAGCTATATCTTTTGAGTCTCTTTTAGTTCACTGTTAGTTTTCACAGTTAACAAATTCTACCCAAATCTGTATTTCTAGCAGCAGGAGGCAGCTGTTTTCTGCTAAAAGGCAGAGGTAAACTAACTGCCCAGCACCAAACAGCAGACAGGCAGAGTTGCTGGTGAAAACAGTGAAGCATTTAGCAGCTAAAGACATGGGTAAATGAATGCTGTTCTGTCTGCTGGCTGTGTAAACAGCAAACAGTTTCTAACAGTTTAGCCAACAACACTGAAATGTCTCTTACTGACATCCTCTACTTATTTGGAAAAGACCATAAAAGATTCACAGAGAACAAAACCCCTGCATACCAGATGTTTTTAATAGCTATCAGTGGGTGGAATCACATTTAATCTGTGTAATCACATCAGACAGACTCTGAAGTTGCTTTCTCAGAAACACTTAAATCGATTGATTTTGACTATTCCTTCACACATCTTTTCTCAGCAGCTGCTTGGATTCAATCTAGCAACCACTATAACCCTAAATCTACTTCCTTAAGCTCCACAATAAGAGTACTAAATAATAAAGCAGCTTCTGGTTAATGGGAGATCTGCAGCTTGGGAGCTGCACTGGAGCCCACTGTACGTTCTGGCTTAGGTCTGAAAGCTGAAGCTGTCAGTCACATCTGTCAGCGCTTACTAAGCTACTTTGTTATCTTTAGTCACTCCAAGTCCAGCCACAGAGTCGGCTATAATACTGCCTGATGAATGACAGAAAATGGATATATAAACATAACATGAGGTTGAGGCAAAAGCCAGAGGATTTTGGCCGTAATGCTGTGGCAGGACGGTATGTGAGTATGTGAGAAGGGGAGGGAATCTGAGTGTGTGTGTTAATGCATGACCAAATTAATGACAAATAGAAAGCAGGCATTTCACTGGGTGTGTGTTACAAAGAAGACAAGAAGAATGCAAGTACTCTACTCAAGTACAATTTTACTTTATTTGAGTAATTTTACTATATAATTCTGCTCCACTACATTTCAGAGGGATATAGAGTACTTTTTACTCCATGACACTTATCTGTTGGCTTTAGTTACCAGTTTACAGTTCCTGTCTTAGCTCTGTTTTGTTTTGGTCATTCTACCTCTGCCATTCTTCATGCACCCACCAGATGCCCTCAGTCTTTCTCTGCGATTCCTGTTTTCTTACTTCCACATCCAGCTGCTGTGTAGTACCGATCTTCCCCGACCACTCATATGCCTGTTTACAGATTCTCATTATCCTCAGTATTTATACCTACTCCTTGCTAGATCATCATGTGTCTGTGTTGTGTCTTACATGCTGTGGCCTTTTATTTCTGCCATCCTAACTTTTACCAGTTACCTGCTCCTGTACCTGTCTGTAAGCCTGGTCATCATCATTTCAATTAAAGTCACTCCTCACCTATGTCTCTGCCTGAGTATCTCTGTGGCAGCAACTGAGAAAGTTACTTTTTAGATTTAAAATGCAAAAAATATGAGCTTATGATGCAGTGTTTGACGATTAAACTAACCTGTAGTGTGTAATGTAACTAAGATTGGCTACACATGGTTAAATTACAGGTAACGTAACGGTAGGTAAAGTTATCCCGTACAGCATATTCTTAATACTAAAAAACTCTGAAAGGAGTATTTCTGTATTTTGAATACTTTGCTACTGAATTTTGCTACATTTATGTAAGTCTTCAGGTAATCCTTCTGTACAAATTTACCTCAGCAACATTTCTGTTTGAGAGCTTTTATTTGGGTTAGACTTCCTGCCCCGTTTCATTTCACATGCCCCAGCTTAACCTCAGTATACAATTACTGTTCATTGTTTTCACCTGTGGCTCATTATCTCCCGGTCTACAGCCCATAAATACCTCCTCCTTCCCCCTCAGTCTCTTGCTGGTCCATTGACAATGCTGATGATACTCCCTCTGTTCACGATACTCACCACACCTGGCCTTTTTTGTTCTGCTCCTTGTCATTCCTGGCTCTGACTCCTTACCTGCTCCTGGCACCACAGCTACACCTTGATTCTTTGTACCCTTATTGTTTAATAAAGACTTTCTAAACCTTAACCTAGTCCGGTTCTGCATATTTGGTCCAAGTACAGAGTCAATCCTGACGGATAGTGTGCGTGTTTTGCTTGGTGCCCAGTATCCAGGAGCAGGAGTTCCATTTTGGATGACTTTTAGGCTTCATGCTAATTATAACAATGTGTTCTGTCCAGACCAGCCCCAACACACACACACACACACACACACACACACACACACACACACACACACACACACACACTTCAGATGGCCATGCTGCATAGTGCAGGCATTTATGTTGGAGTTTAATCATCCAACATACACTAAATTCCACATTTCCCCTCCCTCCCTCTGTGATTGACTTAAATGAGGCCACAGAATAGCTACCGGCATCACTAAGAACCATGACAGCGCTATGATGACTTTCCATTCAGGACCACAAGCTGGATCCAGATAAACTTAACTGCCCTATTTTGTCAACTGAAAAACGCTTCGTTGGCCATCGCTGCGAGCTGGAACAACATTAGTTCAGCTTGACTGAACTTCCTGCTTTGACAAAACAGACGCTGCCTCATTGAAAGCTGCAGTCACAGGTTAATATCATTATAAAAAGCTTCCTGTGGTTCCAGCTGGTCAGAGCTAACATCCTGTAGGACTGTCCCCTCCTTACAATGGCCCAGTTGAAGCTGCCCAGTTTTGCCATATTGCAGCTCTCACAAAGAGGTACAGTATTTTAAATGAGTTATTAGATCTAAACAGGAGAAAAACAGCCAATGAGAGAAGGCTGTAAAAAACAAGACACTGTAGAAGACAAGACTGTGCGTCATTGTGGGATTTTCACAGCTGGTATTTTTTTCATTTATTTTGCTTGGTTAGTTACACACTAAGCTCTGTTTGCACACATAATAACAGCTTTGAGATGAACAATATCCTCTCTCTGGGTTTAAATACAGACCCTAGAAAAACCATGTCAAATCTTATTTAAAAAAAAGAAGCTCACAAGTTCTGACCGGTCCATCTGTTTCACCAGTAAAGAGGGTCACAAATGGTGCTTTCGATCACGCTTTATAGATTTTATGCCTCTCAGCTACAGTATATCTCTGCCAGGAGCAGGTATTAGTGAAAATAAAGTCAATAAATCTTGATAAAAAGCTTGGTTCGAGAGCCTTCACTAGCTAGCACCGTACAAAGCAGGGAGGTGGGACTGACTTACAACTTTCAATGCTTACAAAACAGTCTCTCTCTCTATATCTATGTCTACCTATCTATCTGTCTATCTATCTATCTATATATGGACATGCACATCTCTGAACAATGCTGTTGCGGTATCTTGCAGTATGTTATACGCTATAACGTGATAATTATAATGAGTGCATCTGTATAAATCACTGTGGTTGTGATGTGCTTACAGTTTTTATAATATTTTACTGCGCTGTAAATGAAGCTGTGCCAAAGGTTAAACTGAATCACAATATACAAAAAGTCAATTTAGAAGGAGAACCTAATGCTCCAGCTAAATTACAGGCAAAATAAGCAAGGGCCCCTAAAAGTAGGAAGATTTATGACAGGGCAGAGTGGAATGCATTAGTTTTACCGTGGTGTACCTATTAACCTGACAACTGAGTGCATTGTGTCATATCACAGGACTGATAAAACTAAGACGCATGCTGTATTGTAAAGGGTTTGCACTCTGCCTCCAGTTTGCCCTGTATTTAGTTTTCAAATGTATCTACAGGTTCACAGAATTCAGCAATAGCAACATTAGATGGTCTATGACATCTCAGTGGGTCACAGTATCAGTCCACTAGTGTATATTAGGTAATATGATGGCTGCGATTCAAAAGGAGAACATGCTCTTGGAATAAACATACAACATTTGAAACATTAGAGACGTGAGACTTGACTCAGACTTGAATTTTGTGACTCGTGAACATCTTTGGCAGAAACGTTGGGCTAATACCAAACACTATGAATTTTGCTATTGCACAACAAGGGTGAAATTTACTAAGCTTTTGCGGAAAACAGTGAAATTGAGTGTATTCATATTTATTAAGGAGTGGCAGGGGGTTTTTGGTTTGTGCTAGAGATAATGAAACAAAAAAAGGCACTAGAGGCTTCAGATATCAGTAAGGGAAACCTGCAAAGTGGTTATAGCTGAAGCATATGTATACTTAAGAGAGATCTCATCTGGTCTCATTACTATAAGTCCAGGCTAAGGCATTGTGATCTTACTGTCACACATTATTACTGACCAATCTGTCATAACATACTATAACTATACAATCCATTAAACTGTAAGTATATCTTAGGTGCAGCTGGACTCTACTCAGTGGACAAAGTCTAAAAAAAACAATACTGTAGAAAAACAATGTAAACAGCACAAGCGCTTATATAGTACAGTATGTTCTAAACTGTACACACAAAAATGTATACATGTGCACACGCACACACAATCCAATTCTGTTGTATGGGCTAAGATTATGATTGAATTGTAGATACTGCGTAGCAACTGGGGAGGCCATGCCACCCCAGGGATTGTGGTGGTGGTGGGGGGTCTATCTCATTGCATCTTAAATCTGATTACTGCTTATTCACTCCTCCTGGCTGGAGCATGAGTTGATATCAGGAAGCTCTGAAGCTCATTTTTCCTCCTCCAATCCTTCTCTTCTCATTCTGACCCTCATCCTGCTTGTAGGTCCTTAAACCATTTGGTTTTCTCTGGTGTGCTTCTTTCAACCATTTCTGACCTAGAAATGATAATTGTGACATTTATAAGGCATAATCATTTCTAGAGGGAATATGGGTCAAAGGAGCGGTAACTGTGCTGTGTACGATCTGGAGCCAATTTTGTTTCTATATTTATAACAAATACAGTTTGATGAACACAGCCACCCCTGTCTCCAAAAATACTCAAAATGCACCTGCTAGCTCAGATCTCACAGCCTTGTTTTGATGTATAATATCCACTCCTGCAGCTAAAACATGATTTGCATTTCTCTCGTTACATCTAGGAAATGCAAAGCATTTGTTTAAGGCTGGCAAAAGACCACTGTGTTGGGTAAATATTGAAAACATCATTCATCTCATCCCTAGTTTGACTTTTTCAATATTTAACTAAAACTGCAATCCTCCACCTAACTTTAACCAAGAATTTTAGTAGCCTGAACCACATGAGGTACAAGATGTGAACCCTGGTCACTGGCGTCCTTTGTTTTGTACACCTAATGGCCAACTTGTCCCTGCGCATCAGGAAAATGTGGCCTTCACTGGTAAAACCACTGACAATTTCACAATGGCCTCGTTTGTGCTGTAAATGGTCATAATAATGGTAGCGCTACACTACAATCTGACGTGTTTCAAATATCTACACACTGTAACAAGCACAGACATGTAACATGAACGTACACAACAGCCAAACGAGACTGGACATATTCAATTAATATAGCTGTTACCCTATTTTTGTGTGTTGCAGTTTTTAATACTTTGTTGCCTTTATGTAACTTTTTTATTTTAAGACCAAGTGTTTTTTCTGGCTTTTGACTCCTTACCTGACTCCAAAGGAGAGCTGCACAAGAATTCCTATATACCTAGACTGTCAATTTATGCATAAATAGCAAATAAAAATCTTGACTTGACTTATAATACATTTGACCTCAAAACAACACAGTCGAGTATGTGAAGGATGATTGTTGGACTGTCCTGGAAAGGTGCTTCCAACACAGTAAATGGGCTCACTTCATCATAAAAAACAATTTGTGATTGAGGAGCTGTCAAATCAACCCTAAAGACAGCCCATCAAGCTAAAGAGCCTGAATAAGAAGCTTGGAGCTTTGAGGTGAAGGGCTGCAAATCAGGTGAGTATTGGACTGATTCTTGTTTTTGCTCTTTCAATTCAAAGTGACTGAATGGACACAGTAAGGCTTTCACTACTCCCCAAACATTGCCGTACATCTCTTTTTTTTCTGTCTCCTTTCATGCAATGATAATGAATCCTTGTGCAAGTGACTATTATCAAACATCATCTAAGGGTCTCTGAGGGAGAGGAAAAGGGTAGTTTGCAAAGTCAAAGAAAACATCACTGCTAATATCTGGTGGAAACAGCTGGAGTACGCCTTGAGGTCAGTATGAAGGACTTTTAATTTAATAACAGCCTTCAATTGAGGGTGATCGCCTTACCTTTTAGGGGCGTCTAGGACTTCACCCAGCTCCTCATATTCCATGTGAAAGATACTGGAAAAGGAGTTCTGCAAAAAGAATAAAACAAAGTTTATTTGTCTGAGAGATTACACACTGAAAGATGTGGGTCGGACTTGACGGAGGGGCCGATTGCTTAGCAAACACCATTAGGAACATGAATACATACAGGCTCTTAATTGGTTCTGTCTAGGTTAGACTCAGAAAAAGGTCTCCAGTGCTTTGCTGCAGATCCACCCTGTGTGTGTTTTGGCCATATCAACTTTCTCATTCCCTCCAATTAAGCCACTGTAACAAAACCCAACATTCAAATACCCTACCAAGCATACTGCCTAAAGCACATCTCCCATTATTAAAAAGGAACATTGATCTAGTACCTATCAAGCCTTGCCAGAAGGAGAGTTTATTTCATCATTCCAGTGCTCCTCTTACTTTTCTCCCCTTATAGGGACTTGTTTGCTCTGAACCTGCTCTCCCAACCACTTGCAAAGGACCATTTTTCAAATTTTAAGAGGAGGGAACAGGATGTGAAAAGATAGACAAGGCTTCTTCATTTTGGAAACTTTCCCC
>NW_018127905.1:613734-622628 GCF_001952655.1 Monopterus albus | reverse complement strand
TTCTGTGGCATTGCTTCACCATGATCTCTCCAGTTGAGGATAATAGAGCTGTTTTAAGTAAAAAAGGACCCAGCAATGATATGACATTTATTAGGGTCTCTGGGAAGTGGGAAGGTTTATAACAGGATGGCACAAGATAATGGATTTTTTTCACCGGTGTTTTGGAATACTCAAATAAATCAAGATTGTCTTGTTATATTTTATAGAAATATCAGTCAAAGGTGTTTATGTCAAGAAAGGAAAAAATAGTGATTTATTGAGTTTTCATATCCAGTTATCAGAGTCTGAGGCAGATACATAAATCTCTGTCTGCTCATGTTATTTAATTTTCTCAACCCACAACACAACACTCTGTGTGATTTATGTGTTTAATAGTGGAACTGACCGTTGGTGAAAGAGAAGGAAGAGACCTGTTATATCGAAGGTTTGGAAGGCAATAAAAAACGTAGTTGTTTGGGCTCGTTGAGAATATTCGAGGAAAGAACCATAGACTGGGTGGGCTTTGGAAAGCCAGGAAGAAATAAAGAGAGAATAGAAAAATGCAGGTGGTTTAAAAACTGCAGAGACTGGTGCAACATGTACACTTAAATGCAATCTCACACACTGCCTAATATGTTTCAGGAGGCCTGAAGCCAATTGCAGATTCATTTCTACTGTGGAGAGTTAAGCAGTATGTATGAAGACAGGACAGTTTCCAAACAGATACCACACACTGCAGTGAAATGAAGTGAGCCAACACGGAGCAGCATCTTAGAAACTCCTGTTATTGTTGTTATAGGCTGTGTTAAATAGCAGCACTATCAACGACCAGATTAAATACAGAACGCTCCTTTCCCAGAGGATCTCTAGCAGGATCCACAGACATGTGGGTCCTGCTAGAGAAACTACAGACATTTAATGCTGACACCTGTATACAGAGAGCTGTCTGGCAGACAAGGCCAGTAAAAGTCCCTAATCTCAGAGTAAATGTTTAGCAAGGAAACAGAAAGGAGAAAGAGAAAGGGGTGGGGTATAAAAGAAAAGGAGACAGCTGGTCTGGCAAACTTGAGGTCATTAAAGGAACAAACACACATGCACACACACTTCCATGTACAGTCTTATGTATCATTTGGGCTGCAGCTTGGTACATGCATTGAATACAGCTTGACTGATAAGATAAAGGGTCATTTCACCTACAGTCTGAAAATTTTCCCACTTTCCTCCTGTGGTGGTCTTGTGGTTTAATTTGTCCTGGTTTTAAAGGTAGCCGTCGCTCCGATTTCTGCCTATATTCCAATATGACAAGTGTTCTTAGAATTTTTATGTGGTGCTCACTTCAACTCATACTGTCAACAACACGGCTGCATTTATTCACTAGTGAGCCCCTGGGAAAAAGTGAGCAGTGCCCCTGCCCACCCCTCTCACCCACCCTCTCGACATGCATACTTTGCCTCCCCGGCACACGATATCAGTTAGTTTGTGGGTTAAAAACAAAACTAAACTAAACTAAATGAAAAGGACATGCATAACAAGAAACCAGAACCACACGTGGGACTGTTGAAGGTTGTATATAAGCAAAGTCTGGTCTATTGTTAGCATGTTTGCTGAGACTGATGGAAATGTCATTTGTTTATTAGATACTGGGTCAAATATCAGTAATCTTGGAAATTTTACCATGATGATGGTGCTAGATGAAAAGACTGGTGATCACCAAAGTTATTCAAAGGAATCCGGAGCTGAACTTGAACAATTTAATGGCAATCCATCCAGTAGTTGAAAAGGTGTTTCACAAAAAACCCAAATATCAATCTCATGCTGCTGCTAAAGTTGGGGGATCACCAAAGTCAGTAGGATTCATTCTCAGGGAAACATGTCTGTTCCAAATTTCACTTCAATAATTTAATGGCAGACTTTAACACAAATATTGAACAGTGAATTTGCTCTGTGGTTGAAACCAATATGTACAATAACCTGGCAGTCATACAGTCAGCAATCATCCCAGTGGAATGGATTCTAAAACTGAGCTCTTGCTGTTGGGATTGGCGGTGAGGATGGAAATGACTGGGTGACCAAAGTATAGTGATGAGAAAATATTACTAATACCAGAGGAAAAAAATATCCTGCATACTTTTACCTTTACTAAAAAATAGACAATAAATTGAAAAGCTTGATCCCTGAACATTATGAAACATTTAGCTACATAGCATGCCTACCCATCACCCACATATCAGCTGCTAAATGGGCAATAATATGCATTTAATTTGACACTTTGGGGCATCGGTCCAGTATTTACAAAAAAGATTGACACCAGACCTGCCAGATGCATCATTTTTGTTAAAAGGCTGTGGGAAGTAAACATGCAGAAGTGCCAAACTTCAAACTAACAAAGCAGTAAAACTATCATTATGAATGGCTTGTTATGTTCAACTATGTGTCTGTGCAGGACTATAACAATGGGGAAAACAACACTGTGATATATGGAGAGGACTCAAGACTTGTTTAGTGACTTGACTTCAACACAGGCCTGCAGAAAAGTTCGCTGTGCAAGGCATGTTACAGCTACTGTGGAGCCTTCGGCCATAATGTTCTTCATCAGCAGACTGAGGTGAGATTGCTTTGCATACTGTGTTCTTCTTTCTTGTCAAGCGTTTCATTCATGCTTCACCACCAACCATGCTTGTTCATCGCTAACTACTCTGCTCTACAATACCGCCAAAATAATTATAACTGAGACCACATTTACAGTAATAACTGGGTTACACAGCCAATGGTGGGTCATTGGGACAAACACCCACCATTGGCTGCGTGAGCTGTACTATCAGGCCCTAACCTGGTTTGAAAAAGTGACATGTTGCAAAACAAAATCAGATGATTCTTTGATTACCTGCTCTAACCAAGGAAGCCTTGTGGAACCCTCCATTTTCTGGGTGGACACTCTCATACATATATTAGCTCTGTCATTTTCTCCTCTCAAAATCACCCTGAATCACCACCTCCTTTCCAAAACACTGCTGTTTATTGTCCAAAATTATGCCAGAGCTCTTGACTTGCTGTCGTCATCTTAACCGCCTTGCACTCCCATTCCACTTAACTCCATAAATACAGCAAGCACAGAGAGAGATGGAGAGGGAGAGGTTTTCTCTTTTGTGACTTTTGTTGTGATAAAGCGCAGCTTTTGCTTGAGGAGAAGCTGATGTTAAACAGTCAACTTATGTTAAAATATATTGTTAAAAAGGTCAAAGCAACTAATTTCTCACTTTCATCGTCAGGATAAAAACCTAAGGATAGTTTTTATTTCAGTATAAAATGTTAAGAGTCTGGGAATAGGAAAAAGCATTTGATAAAATAGTCCTAACTCAGTGTCCACTTACTTGTTTTTATTGGAGCTTTAAACCAATTTGACTGCCTTTCAGCAAATGACCACTGAACCACTTTTATGACTAACTTAGCCTACTTTGACAGCTTGGACAACTGAGTCAACTTTGAATTTGTTCAGCTGTCAGTATCCACTGATAAAGATTGTGTGATCTGGATGCATGTAAAACTGCACTGAACATGAGCTAATGTCCTCAAAAAGTCAGCAATCAGCAGGTATGAGCTGATTTTCAGAAGCCTTGGACCTATTGAGATGTTGGAACACTACACTCCTCTATCAGTCTTCTTCAGTGTATGACAGTTCATTTGCTTCCTTTATCTATGTGCTTGTTTTCTGTGAGTGAATGGGAAGTACAGTACTGGGCAATCATCTTAGGCTATCATTAGTTTTGCTGTTTTAGCAACATTGTAATGATAATTTATATTTATTTCTCACTCTTTATTAAGATGTAACCAGAAAATACAGGAAATATGCATACAATATTAAAAACAAAAAAAGGGTTCTACAGTCCAAAGTCAGTATTTAGTGTGACCTCCCTTTGCACTTAGTACAGCTTGAAATCGTCTGGGGAGACTGTCTTACAAGTCTTGACCCATGACAGACCCTCCACCATGTTTACACACAATAACAACCCTCAGAGCATGTGGTGGGGTATTAAAACCATAACAGTCTATAAATGTAGCAGTCCACAAATCAACAGGACAGTACACTCCCTGACACCTTGAACCAGTTCTTTGATACTTGATTCTGTCTATTTTTGAGTACTTGGAATTCATTTATCAGGATGTGTATGCGGTGCTTGTTTTCATGGTGTTATGTTGTTTGTTCTCTATTGCTGCTTGAGGTACTGAAATTTGTTTATCAAGATATGTGTGTGGTGTTTGTTTCTCATGGTGTTATGTTGTTTGTTCTCCATTGCTGCTGAAACACTGAAATTTCCCCATTGAGGGATCAATAAATTACCTACCTACCTGCATATACAGCCCTGTCTCACCTGGAGTATCCAGACATGTATGTCCAGATGCTCTTCATTGACTTCAGCTCTGCCTTCAATATGGTAGCCTCCCATAAACTGATACACAAACTCAGAAACCTGAGATTAACCACCTCACTCTGCTCACGGATTATGGATTTTCTGACCTGCAGACTACAGAACGTCAGGATAGAAAACCGCATCATGAACACTGGTGTACTGCAGGGCTGTGTGCTCAGTCCAGCCCACTTCACCCATGAGTGCACCGCCACTCCTCCAACACTATAGTGAAGTTTGCGGATGACACCACTATAGTGGGACTCATTACCAACAATGAGGAGGCACACTACAGAGGTCCAACATCTGGCTGGGTGGTATGCAGAAAATAACCTGGTCCAGAACACCGCCAAGATAATGGAGATCATTGTGGATTTCAGGAGATCCCAGAAGACCATACACTCCCCACTTCGTATAAAAGGTGAAGAGGTGGTTATTGTGAAGAACATCAAATTCCTGGAAATCCACATAATTAAAGAACTCACATGGCCCCTTAACACCTCCCACCCGGTGAAGAAAGCCCAACAGAGGATGTATGTTCTAAGGAAACTTAGAGGGAGCTGGACTCCCTTCTCAGCTATTGGTTAACTTCTACAGAGGCACAATAAAGAGCGTCCTCTGCCAGGTTATCATGTGGTATGCCAGCTGTATCGCCAAGAACAAGAAAGACTTTATTCGGGTGATTAAAACAGCAGAGAAGACCGTGGGCACTGTCCATCCGGACCTGGTTGCTGTGTATGCTGGCCGCCTACAAATGAAAACTAGGAACATCAGCAAAGACACAACTCTGGTGTCTGGGAGAAGATACTGCTCCATTAAAACCCATACAAATAGACTAAGGAACAGAGTCTTCCCTTGGGCTGTGGCCTCCATCATGGCCCCTCCTCTTTCCCGCCATGTGCTGACTCATATAATGTAGCATTATTGCACTTTGAATCCACTGCACTATGAACATGGACATTGTGCAATACAATTTGCTTATCCTTTTTATATATTGTGTGTTGTATTATCCTCCCTTTCCATCCATTCATTATCTACACTACTTATCCTGAACAGGGCCTCAGCCAATCCCAGCTGACATTGGACAAGAAGCGGGGTCCACCCTGGACAGGTTGCCAGTCTATCACAGGGCTGACACTTGGAGACAGACAACAACAACACACACTCACTCCTATGGACAATTTAGAGTGCCAATCAACCGAAGCTGAGGAAGCCAGAGACCCAGAGAGAGCCCACGCAGGCACAGGGAGAACAAGGCAACTCCGCACAGAAAGGCACCGGGTTGACCAGGGATCGAACCTGGAACCTTCTTGCTATGTGGTGACAGCACTAACCACTGCGTCACCATGCTTCTTTTATCCTCTGTTATCTCGTCTATTGCTGCTGTGCTGACTGTCAGAAACTTTGTTGTATGCTTACAATGACAATAAAAGCATTTTCTTATCCTATGTTTCACTGAAGCAAGCAGCCATTCTTCCACCTCTCTTCAAAAATTCATTGCTCCATAATCCATTGCTTTTACCCTGATCTTCACTCCAGTCTTTGTGAACGTTTGCATATCTCAGCCTTTTCTCCCTGTTCCCTTCTGAAAAAGAGATTTATTGGCTGCTGTCCTTTCACAAAGGCTGTTCTTGATCAAGCCTATTTGGACTGTGGAAAGATCAACTTGGCATCCAGGTGACTCTCCAATCTCAAAAAAGAAACCTTGAGAAACCTCTCATCAGATTCTGACAGATTTCTTGGTCTACCACCCCTGTTTTTGTCTTTGACCTCTCCGGATTCTTCATATTTCTTTAGAAAAGCTTGAATACCACTTCTGGAGTATCCAGTTAGTTTGCCTATTTTTTTTCCTGACATTTGTGTTTTTATTACTGTGTACATATTTCCTATATTTTCCAGTTGTATTCTGATAAATGCAGTAGATTTATAAAGTCATCATAATATTGCTAAAATAACAAATCTAATGGTGGCCTATTTTGCACACTACTATATGTCAGTGTGTGTTTTACAGGCACTGGATGGCCCTGAGGACAAGCCAAGACAAATGTTAATGCCCACAGAGGAGTCCAACACTGTGCTGTATGTGAGTAATTAATGTGAAAGAAAGAAGTATAGAGGGAATTTACACTAAAACATGGCCAGCTACTGTTCCCTCTGCTCTGTAACCTACTCTATATAAAACCTCTTGATTTGCAGAACAAAAACTTTGCATTTCACTGTTAGAAGTGTCACAGGGCTGTCTGACATAACCCATTATTTTCCTGAAAGCTGCTATTCATTTCCTTCTGTTAAACATTATCAACCAGTGAAACAAGACAGCCTTCCGCTGTCATACCCTTTGCTCTAAAGCCATTTCATCAGCCATTATTTTGAATTATTTTGTTCATTAACTGCTCAACAACCAACTGCTTCCTGACTTGTCAAATGATTCACTTCAAGATACAGACAACAGTCCATGTCCAAAACATGGGCTGGGTGATGACTTAAAACCAATTGGATAAGTCTAAAATTCTGTTCAACAGTGTGTGTCAATATTATAAAAATTACGCTTTAACAAAAGGCAAGAAGGCTATTCTCAGTCAAAAAGCAACACAGGTGATAGCTAACTACATTAGCAACCTTGAGTCATGACTCTGCCATAAACGCTGACATGAATAGTAATAATATATGAACAGCCGCTACAGTTTGACTTATGTGACTCCAGATGGCTAAAGGACACATCTCATTGTAAATATATCGATCACATTTACAAAGTTAGAGATAATGTATATGCATTTTATCGTTTATGATTTTAAAGATCTTTTATCTTACCACTCTTGTACATACTTTAAGCAGCAACATATTTTAATTAACAACAAACTAAATCATTGTACACCCTCACTAAATTACCAGCTGTAATTTATCATCTACAGTAAGTGAAAAACCAAACTAAGATTGTTCACTGACTTAAGTCAGATAAATAAATTCCAAAGAAATGAGGCAAAGCTCAGTTGTTTTCTGTACAGCATAGTGTCTCTCCAGCCCTGCATCTTCACTTCCATCACCCTATGTCATTTTACTTCACTTCCACCTTCCTAGTCACTGTATTTGTTACTTTTTCCATTTGTCGTAACAGCTTACTTACTCTTGTTGCTCTGTGTAACACAATGCATGCACACAAAGGATCCAACAAATGTTTGTCTTTTTGCTAATAACATCATTAATTATTCAAAGTGTATTTATATACACACACTGGCTACATCATCGTCAGCTCATATTCTCTTTGAAGAAAATAAAAGCCTTTAAGCATTCCCTATAATTATTTAATGCACTACAGTACATTTACCCTCCACCATTTATTAGTGTCTTGATAGTGAGTATAAATTATATCTTCTATATAGTGCCATCACAAAATATTACAGTGGAACAATGCAGTGTCCATGGATAAAAATGACAATATGTTAATGAGTTTTCAGTGTGAAATAGAGTTTATCCAGTGACAGTCTGACACAGTGTCAGTCCAGGTCCTGTCTTGACCCCATGGTCTGGACGTCTCTAAACAGTGTACATCCTCCTCTTATTATGGCAGGGGACCAAAGACGAAACTAAAGACTCAAGATGAAAGCTCAGATAAATGGGTGTTATCAAAGGAGCTTTATTTGTAAGAGTAAAGTAGAAGTCAGGTTCACCAGGAAGGAATGGTCCTCCAGGAATCCATGCACTGGACCAGTAAGCAGGGGAGAGGCGAGTTGGAGGTCCAGAGGTCTAGCAAAGCCCCATGAGGCTGATGGGCCTGGGAAGACATTGGCTGGGGGAACTGGTAACGGGGGAGTAGCAGACTCTGAAGCTGTCTGAATAGCAGACACACGACTGGAGGGGACTCACACAGTGAGATGGCGTCGTCAAGGGAAAAATGGGTAGATACGAAGAACACAGGTAAGTACTTTCCATTTCGGCTGTCTGAATGTGGCAAGAGCAACTAACTGACTGGCAAGGGAGACACAGCAGATGGGACTGATTAATTTCAGCTGTGCCACTCCTTGCCAGCCTGCACCTTGTCACTCGCTCCACCATCCCAAAGAGAGAGGAAGGAGACACCCCAGCGACCCCACACATCTGGTCTCCTAATGCTGTCCCATGTCCTTGATGTTCACCCCTGACTGCCACACCCACCACACCTGCCTTCACCAACAATTAACTCCTTCAGTACAAATGTTTGTCTGCTTTACTGCTCTACTGCCTGTTGTGCCTACCTGTAGCTTTGTGCGTCAATGTATGCCACAGTATTCTTAATATTCTTCCTTTGTATTCTTAGTGTTATTTAGCCTAGGGTACATCTCAGTTCTCTTTATTGCATTCATGTTTCCCCCACTTGCATCTTTACTTTGCATTTGCCTGTAAATTTTATTGAGTTTTAGCAAGATGTTCATGATACTAAGTTTCATTTTTGATAGTATTTATAGTTGGCATTATTTCAACAGCAGTTATTATATGTACTTGCATTGGATTCAGAATAATTTCATCTTTATA
>NW_018127905.1:588024-613661 GCF_001952655.1 Monopterus albus | reverse complement strand
TAAACCGAGCATCCACACACAAGGATTCAAAGGAAATACATGTCATTTATTCATGTGTGCATTGACAATTCTGGAACTCCTGTTGTAATGTGTCCTTAATGCTATGTGGGCAGAAAAGGTGGAATCAGCAGCGAAGGCACAGTGCATTACTCAACAATGTACTGCATACACACTTGACTTATCTAGAGGTCAGGGAAGGCATGCATTTAGGCACATTTTATGGACAAAGATAAGGAACATTTTTAAGACAAAGAAGCTTAATAAAAGTATTAAATATGGTTCAATTTCAAAATCTCTACAATTAGGTCATTTAAACAAGCAAGAGTCATAACATCTAAACAAGAGGCGCTCATGTTGATAACTTCCTCATGTTCATCACATCAACCAGACCAATAAAAAAGCCACTATAAAATGTCAGTAACAGAAGCCAGAAATAAACTCCATTGTTTGCTCTTGTGACAATCATTTACATGCATTTATGAAACATAATTGGCTGTTAAATGGTTACACCTAGCACTGACCAGGAGCAATGATTAAGTCATACAGCCATCATGTGCAGAAGTGAAACTCATAAACTCAGATGTCATGGATCCACTTTGTTGGGCAACTGAGGGCAATTTTGCGATGGCAAATTTGGAAATGGCTGAAAACTGCCTGAATGCACCATATGTATCCAACTCAACACACTTCAACTAACTAAGATCATGTCCTGTGCTGCTGATATACTGCAGAGTCAAGGTTGATCATTTAGTTTGGCTGGTTTAGGATAAAGTGTGTGTGTGTGTGTGTGTGTGTGTGTGTGTGCACTGACCATTGAATCTTCATCAGCGATAAAGACAGTACAGGCCTGGGCTTGCATGAAGGACAGGATAGTTCCTGCGATTTTCCTCAGTAAAACCTCCAGACACTGCTGCTCCTCAAAGATCAGACTGGCCAGGTCCAACAGCACCTGTGCATAAACACGTACACACACATGTATAGATACACATAAGCAACACATCCATTATCTACACTGCTTATCCTGAAGAGGGCGTCAGCCAATCCCAGCTGACACTGGACAAGAGGCGGGGTACAGTTGAAATTTACAACCCGGTACTTTGAAGTGGCAAAAAGAGTAAAGCAAAGAATATTTTCTCATCAACATAATATTTAATGCACATTCAGCTACAAATGTTTCTTCATCAGCAGAAGTAAAAAACAAATGGTTAGAAAGTGTATAAAAAGAAAGTTATAGTAAAATAATGAAAATCATATCAGAGCAAAAGTTGGCATCGCCCTTTATGAAATGTTCTCTTATACTTTGTGCATCCTCCCTAACCTCCTCCAACCTCTTTGGGAACCCTCAGAGCACCGTTTGTATCCTTTCACGTGTAATTTTAGCTCATTCATCATGGCATACTTGTTCCAAGTCTACCAGATTGCTTGGTTGTCTGTATGTCTGTACAGTCCTCATCAAATCAATCCACAGGTTTTCATTGATACTGTAACTGAAAGAGGTGCTGGGAAACTTGCTTGAGAGCTATGAAGAATCCAAAGCAAACAGCAGGGGACCTGACAAAGTCCTTAGGGGCAAATGGAATACAAGTTCATATCTCCACAGTGAAGCACAAGTCTGGATTGTTTGGGAGAAAAGCATGCAGGAAGCCATTGCTTACTTTGAGACGTAAAACAGCATGCTTGGAATTTGCTAAGGAGCAGGATTATGTGGTTTGATGAGATCAAAGCTGAAGTATTTTTTCATAATTCACACAGGTCTGTGTGGTGACAAAAACACTGCATATGAGGAATTCCCACAGTCAAATATGGTGAAGGCTCACTGATGTTTTGGGGGTGTATGGCTGCAATGGGCACTGGAGCTCTGCATCAAGTGGAAGGAAGAATGAGTGCAGCCCAATATCTGAAGATTTTAAAGCAAATCCCCCTAAGATTAGCCAAAAAGCTAAAAATGAAGAGGCAGTAGATCACTCAACAAGACAATGAGCCAAAGCACAGAGCAAAGTCAACTCAGGAATGGTTTAAAAAGAATAAGGTGAATGTTTTACCATGGCCTTCCCAGTCTCCAGAATTAAATATCATTGAAAACCTGTGGCTCGATTTGAAGAGGACTGTACATAGCAGACAACCAAACAAACATACAACGTATTAGAGAACATTTCATCAAGAGGGATGCACACTTTGGCATATAATATAATTATCATATGCCAAATATGATTTTAATTATAAGTAAGGGGATTTAAACTTTTGCACCCAAGTGTACATACACATACACTACCTGGTTGCGTCTGTTTTCCAGCTGTGATGTCTCGTACAGCTGAGCATTGTGCAAGACGATGCCTGAAAAGGCCAAATAGGCTGAGAAGTCCTGTGGGAGAGGAACAGAACAACATCTGAGCACCATGTAGGAAGAACAGAAAGGAAAGAAAGACAAGAAATAAAACTGGGCTGATGCATGGAATAAAACATAAATCAGCAAAGAAAAAAGCAGACAGAGAAAGGAAGTCAGGTCAGAGAGATGACAGATCACACGAGGAAGGACAAAAAAGATGGAGAAAGATGGACTGAGGTAAAGGAAGATTTATATATGGGTCAGGACAGCTACGGTTATTCTTCTACAGCCAGTATGTCTGTCCAGCACTTTGATCAAGAGCAACATACTCTACTACATCCTGCCAATGGCCGTTTTCTATGTTTCTGAATGCTTAAACATTGACAAAGCATGAGTCTTGTAAGTGAAACAGTGAGCTTGACTAACCTTTTCATCCTGTTCAGTGAAGGTACCATCCTCTCCGCATTTCTTATTGATAGCCTGAGCCACCCCCACTACCTGAAATGGATATGAGAAACACAGCAGAATGGATAAAAAGGAGGATTCATCATCAGTAAGGTGAATGTGGGTCTTAAGTTGGGTCTTAAGTTGGGTAACATTGTACCTTAATCTGCTGATGAAGGAACACTTGTACTAGCTGAATGTACATTAAATATTATGTCGATTAGAAAAAAAAAAATGTCTTTGTTATACTCTTTTGCTATTTCAACGTAAGAGGATGCAAACTTTTGCACCCAACTGTATATTTATGTTTATTAACTTGCAGTCTTATTCTTGCATGGCTATACTGCCATGGCCATTGCTGCCCTTGCATTTGGCCAAGAAGCCCTCTATAGTTGTTGGAGTTATACATCTGATAAGTGCCCTCATCAGATGTGCTTTTAATTCTGTCAGATCTTCTCAAGTCCATCAGCTCTGATGAGTGATCTCAGTAAAAGATTGCCAAGTCATTCATTTGTTATGATCAGTCACTCACATTGTGTTTATGGATGTATTAAGGAGAACGATGCGCTTACTGAAGCCGTTTGCTTGGGAGCGCTCCTCATAAAACCTCAGTGGTAGCTACATGTAATTTGACATAATATGTTGTAGAAAGTAATGTTATTCACTCTTTACTACTGCTTGGTAACAATGTTTTTATGAACTGTTGGTGAACATACATTCACTACATCTATGTGTTATTTTTAGCTCAGAGTGCCTATCAATCATTCTAATGGTGCTCCACATCTCTACATTTTTGTCCTCCCCAGCTACATAAATGAGAGGGTCAGAATACAAGGAACATCTGTGAATATAATGTAGTCCAGTACAACACCACCTTTAATTATGACCTCAATAATAATCATATAATTGAATTTATACATTTATGATAATTTCACCAAAAACTGAAACATTTTGAGCTTCATAAATACAAATGTTAAGGAAAACGTGTTGCATTTAAATGCATGATGTATTTAATAAAGTAGCCAGTGAGTGTATGCCATGTCATTTGTCTATCGGCTTTACTACCCAGTCAAGTGGCCTTTGTTAATCCTGAAAGTGTATGAAATTAAAGGCCAAATGGCCTTGCCTCTTAAATTATTAAAGCTATGCCCTGGTTACCACCAAATGTAGATCAGTGGAATAGTTTGAGGCCACTGACAGGACTGTGTCCATTGACATGCTTTTGCATATGTTCACAAGACAAACTAAATGGTGAGCCAGTCAAAAATACTGATCCAAAGCACTAGAGTATTAAAAGGTCAAAAACTCCACAGGGTACTTTAAAGTTGTACCAGGTTACTTTGACTGACATCAAAAATGGGAGATCTAGAGCATGACTATCATCAGTCTGTTGAAAAAATTCTAACAATTCCCTCTTTATATCTTATTTGCCTGGTTTACAAAATACTGAAGATTCAAACTCTCATTCAATACTTTGCATGATCTATTCTAGTTCAGCTTGCCCTGAAGATGCTAGTAATGGCTGCCACCTGAAGTAGATATAGACTAGAAAAAAAGAAAGACAGTCATTTTCAGCTTTTCCCGTTTAGGGGTCACCACAGCGAATCGTCACACTGGTGACTTGCATGTTGACATTTGGCACGTGTTTTACGCCGGATGCCCTTCCTGACAAAACCCTGATTCGAACCCGGGCCGCAGCAGCGAGAACGCTGCGCCTTAACCACTAGCCTACCAGGAACGGCTCCTTGAAGTAGATATGGACTAAAACTAAAAGTAATAAACTATTTAAGCAAGTAATTTACATTTGGTCAAACTAGCCACAAACTATTAAAAAACTAAAATTGGAATAGGGAATGTAGCAGTGTTCCAAGTTTGGTCCAAAAGGAAGTGTGTATGTTTGAGTTCAGAGTACTTATTAAGGACCCATAAGTTTATCAGAAACCCTACTGTCTGAAGAACACATAATGTGGTGGAAAATTTTAGAAAAAGCTAGTAAGTGAACCTTGAGTTCACCTACTAGTGAACTTACCAGTGAACTGCTAGCTAACTACAAATTAGCCTTCCTTTGCGATCTGAAGTAAAATTATGTTTTAACTCAAAGTTGGGAACTCTTTTCCAAAATGAGAGTTAAACTGTTATCCTTGTATAACTACAAGGCTAAGCAGTGAAACCTTTGCTCTATGTGGTATGTAATGCTGTGTGTGGTGTCTCACTTCGTCTTTGTGGTTCTTGATGGGCAGACAGAGGATACTCTGGGTTTTGTATCCTGTGATCTGGTCAACCTCAGCGTTGAACCGGGGGTCCTGTGGAGGTAAAGAACATTTACACAGTTCAGTCCCATCTCTTTAAGAATGACTTCTGTTGATAGCAGCATTGCCCCAAATACTTGGACTATTAAGAGCTTTTAATAATCATATTTGATATGGTCGGTGTAATTGTTGCATTCCTACTGAAACACTAAATACCTTATTAGGAAAGATCAAACTTTTGAACAGCTTCTGTCCAGACCTCATCCATATTCAGATCCTCATAAATCCTAACAACCACTTACTCTCATGACAACTGCAGGTCCAATTTGCATAAAGAAACTGATATTCTGTAGTAGCACGAATGCAGCTGTCAGCATTATGCAACACAGAATTCCACTCAAGGAAGCAAACCTCTTCTTAGGTGTGTAAATACTGAGTTTAAGAAGCTTCTGAAGGCATGTTAAGGACTGATGGCTGTTTTGTTTAGAAGACTGTTCTCCTGTTGGTAACCCTCCCACCCACTGGCTGACCTTTAAACACTCTCTGTCCACTACCATTATCCTCTAGACTCAAGGGGACTGTGTTTGTGTATGTGTATAAAACCATGATTAGAAGAGGAACACTACACCAACTGAAACATTTCTGGTTTGGTGTGGTAGGATAAAATGGCGCTTTATATTTTCACTGCAGGCTCCTAAGAGCTCTGTACTGTACTGTATACAGCATTGGCTTTTATTTACCTAAAAAGAGAAATACTTCTATTAGAAACAAACCCTTACTGCCAATTTCCCCTGCTGTACACAGGATTTCATCATAATATTGGTGCTTTTATTTGTTTGCTGTTTATTTAAACTCAACACTTCATAGTGTAGCAATCCCCAGGTGCTGTATTGAAAAAATACATCTCTGTGACCAAAAGAGTAAAGTCACAGATATCACTGCTTGTGCATTGTGGCTCCCATGTCCCCTGCATTCCTTGAGAGCACTGGCTGTGCAAAGTCCCAAAAATTAACACTGCGAGATTCAATTCAGCACACGACCAGTGGTGGTAGGTAAGTCAGCTGCTGTTGTGCATTACTGCAATGACAGAAGAAAGTTGCAAAGTGAAACTCACTTTACACATTTGCATACTATCAACTGCTGATATTTTCTCTGCTGTGATTTCAATTTGTCATAGATTCCGTTTAAAAGTGGAAGTTGGAAGGAATATATACATATATATATACACACACACTTAGTGGATATACTTTTTATCCTCCAAATAAACATAAAATATGCAAGAATGTGAACAATGACGCCAATGTAGCAACCATTATCGACACATAACCAGTATGTCGGCAGCCTAACAACTGATTGCTTATTGAGTCCCCCCTCCCTTACTTATTGTTGCCTCACCAGTCATACCGTCAGTTTACAAAGTTGCTGTTATGTACTCTTCTAGAAGCTAGCAGAGTTCTGAGGATTTGAAGCTCTTTTTTTTGATAAAAGATGGGTTTCCCAAATTATTTCTTTAGTTTTTGGACAACCATGGAGGTCTACAGCACAGGCAAATAAGCCAAAGGTTTTGGATTCGTAGATATTAGGGTTAGTACACAATATTCATTGTTGGTTTTAATCTCTGTATGGGATTTGTCAAAAAGAATAATAGAAAAATTCAGAAAATCAGCAGTATTATCCTTTAACAGGCCTAACACATTTATGGGTATCAACTGACATTTGCCAAATGTCCTTTAGTGATTTTTGAGACAGTGGCTACATGATGTCAGACGGTGGTGAACAAAAGCAATTTGTCATTTCTAGCTACCTATTAGTTTTTGTTGGCAGAACTGACATTTGAAGCTCATTATTTAAAAAGCATCTTATCTTGGCCAATTTAGAGCTGCTTTCAGTTGAATGACAGATAAGCTCACAGGATTTTTTCCCCCTCATAATTGCATTCTGGGTGCAGCATAGTGAAAGTACTCATAAGGATATCACACCCCCATCCACTGTGTAGACCGGCTGAGCCCAGGCTGCTGCCAGACACTGAGCTAGTCCAGCCAGCAGATGGCTGTACTAATATAGCCATAGTGGGGTTTGTTACCTCTGTCAAGTAGGCTGTGTTTTTACCAAGTTTGTTGCTTTGTTCACAACATAACTCAAAAAAGCTATGAATGAATTTTTATGAAATTTTCTGGAGAGGTAGGGTAGTACCCATGGAACAGTCCATTACATTTTGGTGGTGTTCCGGATCGTCATCCCAATCCAAAATACTGTATGTTTTAATGGGATTATGGGGAAACTGAGCTGCCTTGGCTGATGTTTGAGCGCTTTCAGTGCTATGGAGTTTCTCACTGTTCTGCTGAAGTCAGTGTAATCCTGAGTAGACAAATGGGAAGTTAAACATCCAGTCAAAGAGCTGGGGTGTCCCTCACATGACACAGCCAGACTTCCTGGAAGCAGAATCAGGTTCCACTGTATCATACACACACACAGACACACTTGCACAAATACAGTCTACAGCGTCTACAGTATATTCAGATAATCTAGAGTAACACTGTGCATTAACTGACACTGTCAGTGCAAATCATGGCACACACACACAAACAAGGTGAGTCACTGCCAAATACACACTCACTCCTCCACAAACCAAGCGTGCACTTACCTAAAAGAAAAGACATGCAAACCCACATTTTTTAAATTTCATTACACATATTGATACAGGCACTGATAATACGCATTCATGCACAAACACACACACACACACACACACACACACACACACACACACACACACACACTCAACAACACAGCTGATCCTCCAAGTGTACCTACTTAGAAGGTACAGTACACACACACACACACACACACACACACACAACCCTATAATTCTTCCATCTCTCTTTTGCTCTGTCACAGTGGTTGGTAGGCAACCAAATGACAAAGCTCACACACACAGACACACACACACAAATGTCTAATGCTAATGATGCTGTTTTCCGCCCCCATAATGACACTTAAATATTTTTTTTAAATATAAGAGCTGACTTTTGTCAGCACAGGGTTATAGTGAAAGATGCATGGAGCAGTACAAGGAATGGTAAGTGATGTTTGGTCACCCTGAGGCTAGAGGCATGCTGTCTTGCTTGTCTAAAGCTGATAATTGTGTGAGATGTGGTGAATTAATTCTGAAACAGTGGTCATATTACACTATGAGACACAGCAACAGGCAAATCTGTTTTCATTGCAACGCTATAATCGCCCAGCCATTCATCACACAATGCAGCATGCCTCAAATGTATTGCACAGACAGTTACCATATGTTATAACGCACAGTGCAACCTTAATGAACACAACAAGAAGCTGTACAAGTCCAGCTGGTAAATATGACCTTAAAACTAAAATCAAACTGATGCAGACTCTGGTGGCTAAAACACATCTTACTGGTGATTATCAAGCTCACTTCAGTTTGGTGTTTAACCTGTAGACTTTATTCTATTTGCTGTATACACATTTGGCTCAGCTTTTACTGAGCTGTAAAACCCAAATTATGTTTTCCTTTGACTTTAAGATGACTGCAAAACAAACACATATAATGGTGCTAATTGTCCAACGCTGAGCTATAAGACACTTATTCTGATGGGAAACTTTACAGTTAGAAAACGTTTTTAAGCTGTTAGTAAATATCTAAAATGATTCATGGGCTGATGTAATTGAGTCACTATACCTTGAGTCCCCAGTGTTCTAGTCAGAGTCAAGTCCAAGTCACCAAAGAACAGACTGAGTCATTAAGGTCTATGTTAAACACAACAGACAGAGGTATCACCATTTTAAAGGGAATTTACTTACTGTCTGTGACACAATGGCAAAAAGCTCGCACTTGTAAGCTCACACACACACACACACACACACTACTTTGACGTGAACAGTGTGATTTTTGCATTTTATTTTATTTTTTTTTGATATTCTGAAATTTGGATGTGCTTCATACACACTGCCTATCAGAAGTAGGAACAAAAGGATTTTAACACTACATACATACATACATACATACATGTTTTGTTATGTTATGGTCTATTACAAAACAAAACAATAAGTCTGAGTCTTCAGAGTCCAAATACAGTCAGTGCTCAAATCTGAGTCCAAGCCCAAATCATCAGTGTTCAATTCCAACGCGAGTCACGAGTCCTGAAAATCAGGACTTGAGATGAACTTTAGTCCGAGTCCTGGACTGGGGCTCTACAACACTGATTAGTGGAACAAGGAATTCATATCTAGATGGAAACTGGAAAAGATTAAATCATAGAATAAATTGTTAGGTTGTGAAGTATGATCTGTTAAAGGGTCACTTCACTCAACATACAACAACCACTGTGAGATAGGGCCAATTTCAATTTCATTGTTCTTGAATAACTTTCAAACTAATAGATATCCAAATGCTGCTGGTAGGATTTCACGGTCAAGGAATCACACATGAGGGTCAAACTATCATGGTAATATTGTATACTTTAGGTGTAATAGCATTATAGGGACAGTGAGTTGCCTTGGCCGAGGCTTGGCTCTGAGTTACTGATTTTCTTCTTCACAGTCAAGTTCAGGATATCTGTCTAACTGCTGCCAATGTGCAAAACAGATAATAACAAAATCATACTCTATTGCAGTTCAAAACAAACATTCTACTGAGAGATTGATCCCATTCCACTTTATCTGTAATAAACTTCCACCTCTTTCAGGGTCTGTCTAGAAACAACTGCCAACAACTTGACAGAAGACAGAATATCAAGAACAGGACAGGATTGAAAATCCTTCAAATAGCTCTCACCCAGTTGATTTACACTGGAAAAAGCAGAACTGTACAATTCCAAGTCTTAATTATTGACACTTAATTTGAGAAATTATAATCATAAAGGTTTTAACCCTACAAATCAACAAGTCCCAGAGTTTAAGGCTATTTTTCGGCAGTTGTCTCCACTGGATAAATGTGTAACATTCAAACTTGAATTCATTGTAGAGGAAGATACTTTTCAGGTCACTCTATTTCATGCCAAACACACACACACACACACACACACACACACACTGAAGTCAAGCTGATATGATTACACACAAAACACATGCATTTAATTAAAGCCCCATACTTGCTCCTCTCTATTTTTGCTCCTTTCTACCTCTCTCTCTCTCTCTCTCTCTCTCTCTCTCTCTCTCTTCCACCCACATGCACAAACTTCACTTTCACATCTGTTTCTTTTTGAAAATATAAAAAACATCATTCTTCCAGAGAATTGCACACAGAGTGAAGCTGAAATCACACATGCATACACCCACACTAACACACGTAGTGATATTCTCTTGTGAGTAACAGCTTTACAATGCAATACACATCTTTCACCATCAGCTGATTGCATCAATAACCAGGGAACAAGTTTTAAAGAGAAATAAGGTGAAAATAGATACAGTGAAACCTCTGGGGCACCTGGAGGGGTTAAAGGTCAGTAACCCAATCTGCAGAAGTCACAGTGTTGAAATCTGCAGCTAAAAATTCGAGGGAAAAGGGTTTAGGATTACCTCAATAACTCAGTTTATCCAATCTGTTTTTAAGTATTGATTCTGATGCTTATCCAATTTGTCAGCTTTCTAAAGTAATAACAATATAGACTGTGAATTTTCCATTAAGGTTTTGTTATTTTATCTTATATTACATATGAGGAAACAACAAATTCATTTTATCTTATCTACACTAACCAATGGCAGTACTACCTTATATGGCACCAAAAGGAAAAAAGCACCATTTTGCTAAATGAAGTGGAAGCAAATGGACCTTCCTCCTTGTCCTCAGGCTCAGACATCATGTGTGAAGACACCTGTAGCTGAGGAACTGAGGCTTCATATTCTTGCTAGTGTCAGTGACTGCTCCAAAATATTTCAGTCTGACCCCCTAATACATTTTTGCACAAGTAAATAACATGTCATTATGCATGATTTATCAAACTTTCAGAATAGGAACCAACTGCACCACACAATCTCCTTGGTTAGTTCTATGCATAAGACAGCAAAAATGCTAAACACATTACAAAAGTACAAAACATCAGCATATAGAGACTTCTTTTAAACTGGAAATTCCCCTGACTGAGCTCAGGACCTTGTCAGTACAATAACAGAAAACCTTTATGTCCCTGAAAGTGTAGTGTGCTAGTTAGGCTGCAATTGTTTTGCGCAGGTTACACACATTATCATGATCTGTGAAATTATATCCAATGTTATGTAAGCTAGTTAGACAGAACACAGAATATTGTTTCCTTATGTTTAATATAGCAAGCATAATAGCAATATAGGTTAACAAATGTAAGTGTTAAACTGGCCCATTTTATTATATGTATAATATTATACTCATTCAAAGATGACATACTATAGCTGCATACCTTTATCTTTATCCTCTTCTTCTTTCCTAAACTTGGCACCTGAGAGCTTAGATCTTGTCTTGTCTGTTTTGATTTGGCAAGCATCAGTACATTACCATCCTAAAACACTGTCAACAAAGAGTCAGGCTTCCAGTGGGGTCCCGCCCCCTGCCTGTCTCGTACTTCTAAGTAAGAGACCTTCGCAGTCAGTAGCCTGCCTAGCTCACAGCTAGAACCAGGGCACCAACTCTGACAAAGTTAAATCCACACAGTGACATAATATCATTAATGTGTTGTGCAAATGAGCAACAGAAAACTGTGTGTGCAAAGTTCACCATCATTCAACTTATTTTTGTGTGGGTGTGCTGTGTGCCGCCCCCAGCAAGATGCTGCCCATACCTAAATCCACATCTGGTACTAACCTTTACTTAAAAGAGCAGTTTAACATTTTGGGAAACGTGTTTTTTTTATTTCTGAGGTGTTCAGGCTGATATCGGTCTCATTTCTGTATGTGAAGTAGCTGAAGTCGGAATGTGGTTAGCTTCGCTCAGCATAAAGACCGGATGTGGAGATAAACAAGTTATAAGCTGGAACTAGTCTCCACAACTTCAAAGGACTTGTTTAGGATCAAGACATAGTTTTATGGTTCAGGTTAGAATCAGGTTTAGGTTAAGGAAAGGGTTGGGTGTTAGATATTTAGTTGTGATGGCTGGGATTAGAGTAAGGGACTAGGGAATACATTATGTTAATGAGTGTCCTCACAGAAATAGCTCTACAAATGTGTGTTTGTGTGTGGTTAAAGATGAATCCTCCAGATGAGCACTATGATCTACTTGTCCTGCTTTGATCGTCCTCCTACCCCCTCAAATGTCTTCTGTCAGCAAGAACTATGAAATATACCCCAAATGCAAACAAAAGCCTGTTTCAACATACACACACAAATGCACACACACAGCAAAGCACCTCCTTACAGGCTTCAGCAGCGTCTATACTGATAATGTTAAGGAAAGGAAATCCTTACCTCATATGCATTCTTGATATTGAGCAGTTGGCCCGTTGCGGCCACGTGGCCCACAATGCCCTTATTCCATTCCAGCCGAATGCAGCTACTGGACGATTCCTCCAGTGTGGACCCCTCAGCCACATCAAACAGCCTGCTGACCAAGAACTTTCTGTTGGAGCTGTCCTCACCCACCTGGGACCACACACACATACAGTATACAGTACTGTAGCAGGATGTGGTTACCTGACTGATTTAAAATGGATGACCAAGGGAGAAACTGTATGTCATACTGTGTCCCTTAATGTTGGCGTACATTACAGAAACAAGAAAAATTCTCATTCTCTTAGCTAAGAGAACAAATTGGTGATCCAGGAAAAGCAAAACACCAATAAATCTAATTAAAGCACAACTAGAGGATTTTGTTTTTTCCTTGTAGAGAAATAAGACAAGCAACTAGACTCACTGTTGGAAGTTTTGTTTATGGCCATAAGTCTTTACAGCTTCTAACGTTAGCATGAGTCAACTGCACATGCATGAGATCCCCGTGAAAGCACAGTGAGCTAGCGGACTGCAAACAAAGCAGAGAGCTTGTGCAGAGATCTCGCACATGCACAGTTGACTCCTGCTTACTTCAGATGCTGTAAAAACTTTGCGGCTATTTGGAGCTTTTGACGAAGCATTTTTCACAAATATGTAGGTCTTGAGTTTCATAATGAAGAAATATGTCACCCAGTGCAGCGGATCGTCTGCAAAAACTGTCTGATAAAAGATTTCATCCACTCTAAATAACATCAGCAGTTTAAGCCAGAAGAGGTGTGACCATCTTGGTGCCTGTAAACAGTTTTTAACAGTTTCACCCAGATACAGTATATTTGAGAGGTTTATGCTTCACTTCCTCTTAACTCTGGTTGGTCACAGTGTTACAGAATTACAAACTGACCCAGAGCCCCATTTCCTGCATTCTTACCAGGAACAGTGAGTAGCGGTCTGCCGCAATCAGCTCGTTGATGTGGAGGAAGATCTTGTGGCAGAGTGCCGTCACATCCAGATGACTGGACACGTCCTTCACCAGCTCCAGAAGCCTAGAGCAGCGGTCAGCCCCACTGCTACTACCTGCCCCGTTGCATCCACCTCCATTACCACCACCCTCCCCCATCACTGTGCCCCGGAGAGGGACAGTTTCACGCTCAGAGTCACTCAGAAATGTCAGAGAGCCCTCAGAGTCTTTAACCACGATGGGTCTGAGCGGCCGGTCAAACTCTGATGCTGAGATTTTGCGAGTCGGTGTGCCAGGGGCTGGGCTGGGGACTGTCGCTGGGGAAGGGCAACGGTTGTCCAGGAGGCTGAGAGCAGGTGGGAGGATGGTGGAGGTTGAGATGGGGGTGGGGTCTGTGGAGGATTGGTGGGCCCGCTGCTGTGAAGGATTTTCTTTGGAGGCAGATGGCTGGATGGTGTGGACACGCTCAGCGAACCAGGCATTCACCATCTCCCTATTGAAATTAAGAAGAAAATCTCTCTTTGACATGTTGTGCCATAGGATGCTGTATCTGCACAGCTGTTGGAGGGTGTTACTCATATACTGTAGATTAAAGTGTTACACATGGTAATACCACCTGAGACATGTTGTTCATGACTAACTGTCCTTATTATTGATTTCTAGACACCTCTTACATAATGACATACACACCTTTCATTCCTGAGATACAGAAAAGAGCACATACAGGTGCGATCAGAGTTACATCAACAATTCACCTCTAAACATTAATTCCCATCTGTTTGTGTACCAAAACAAAAGCAGACATCCATCATAGCAGTTTGCCTAGCTAATTAATGCTGCAATTTGCACTATAAAGGCAAAACACAAAGGGAAAATTCCAAATATAGATAAGTAGACAAAGATGTAGGCAACAAGGACAGTGAACGACATAGATAGGTGAACATCCTCCATATCAGTGAGGTGAAGTTCAGTGAAGCTGTGGCTATACACTGAAACCTGATCAAGTGAATTAGAAAATAACTTTACCATTTCCAGACATATTTTTTCAGATCACACACACTTGATGTGATGGCCCCAATTTAAAATTAATCTTAATGAGAATGACAGGTAGCAACTGGTTCCAACAGTGAACACCACACAACACATGACTTGACCTCTGAATTCTCAACACCTACTGACCCTGAACAAACTCAGTCCAACTTTGTTCCCATCAGTAATTATATCTATAATTCATTACTACGCTAGCAGCATATTAGCTAAATATTGTAGTGTGTATACTGTGAAAGGAATACCAAGCTAAAATACCTTAAAAAAAAGAAAAAACTAAACCACTGTGCAGCAGTGATGTCCCCAACTGGGAGCAAGGGGCAATACATGCTTTGTGCGGCCGCATGTCCGCTAAGGCTGAGTGATGTAATTTTTGCAATTTTCCGAGGTCTGCATGGAGTCTGTGCTGATGTCCACATGCAAAAGTCTGTGTCAGTGAGGACGGTCCACACAGCAAAAGCCCCGACTGCACATGTGCCACAATGCTGGTAAACCATCAGCACATACAGACAGAAGGCAGACCCTCGATTTGAAGTATGAATAAGAATGCGTGCGCACACCTCGTCCATGTCCACATGTGCACAAGATTATGTGCAAAACATGAATTTCCCTTAAATAAGGAGCACAGCCAAAGTTAGCTAAAGCAGAGAGCACTATATTGATCTAAATTTTTTTTTTTTTTTACACAAAACAAACAATTTGATTCTCAATAATATACTGTTTTTTTATGTCAGAACTAGGGGTTTAACCTACCTTTTACATGCATTTCAAATGTGCCACCCCTCTCTGTGTCTGTACCCCAACCTGGCCACCCTATCTAAAAATTTCTAGATCTGCCCCTGGTCTCCTGGTGAGCTACCAGTGTGATTACTTATTGATTTTCTTCTGTGATAAAAATAAATAATTTCTATGAAGTGCTAAAATATAGCACAAGTAGAGAAAGGTCATAAAATCTTCGCCAAAAGAAGCTTGTCATGATTTGGAAAATGAGCCCTGTTTGCTCCCTATATTCTAAGTTCATTTGTCCATCCATCACTTGCATCATCTTCTTCAATTAAGCCTTTCTGGTCAAACAGACAGATTTCTCTGTTGCTGCACTTGTTCTGCATGTCGCATGCATCTTACTAAATAACAAGGAACAGTGTTCTGCAAGCTAATATGAAACTTTGGGCCTGTGAAACTGGGCAGTGCGTAACAGCAGCTCTTAACAGTGACAACAATAACCCAGCGGATGCAACTGATATTTTCATAAAAATGAATGTAAAAATGATCAGAATTTTTAAAGATAAAATATGAGTGAGCATAAAAAGAGTGAAGTCTATGTGATGAATGGTTTAATTTAGCCTTTGTGTGTTGTTGGCCCTTGATGTGTCTATTGAGTGTATTTAGTGGAACAAATCTATTGTGTCTGACAAGGTGTATGTCTGTATGTGAATGCTAAATTGGATGCTATTATGGAGAAACTCTCTAATTAGCCAACACATTGTCTAATCAACTCCTACAGCACAATCACTCACACTAATTTTCAAGCATGCACTTCTATGCTTCGGCTCTAGCTTTCAAACCCCATGTAGTGACTCATTCTACTATTGTCATGCCAGTCAAAGGCTCTGTTCACCTGGGCGGAAGGCCAAAACACGGAGAAAGCAGTAAAAGACAGTTGCCATGAAATTAACCATGGTATCTTGGGCCTTGAATGCGGCAAATAAAAGTTTGAAAGCCACCAAGCTGTTATCTAACAGCAGTGTATCAGAGTCAGTCAGGTTGAGTCCTCCTTTACTCCATCTCCTATTGAGCTGCCTGCCTCCCTACAGAGCCGACCCTAATGTAGGTTATCCAGGGGAGGTGTGGCTGAATCAATACCTCTCTAAGAAATACTTCTCAACCTAAAGAGCGGAATGGCAGATGTGTGCAAACCTCTTGTGCCGAGCCAGCCAACTTTCTTGCTTTCATAAACCTATACTGCTGTTTTACTGAAGTTGCCATAGTGATTTAAGTGGATAAATGGGTTTGAAGGGGTTTGTCACAAAAACAAATACAGACCTTAAGTGTCCAGATGAAGTGATCCAGGCAGATACAATTCCCAAATACGTCTGCTGCAAAAAATGCCTTATATAGCAGCTGCTGTCTGAGAAAGACTGATTTGGAGTCTGTTTGCTTAACAAGTGAAATGGCTAATTTGCTCAACACTTTGCACCTGGCAACAGAAAAAAATAACTTCATTTACAGTCACCCATGGTAAAATGCTTGTTTAATTATCACCGAGGACCTATTCAACAGTACAGTCTGAGAATTAAAGAGCTGTAAAAGTTAATAATTAAAGGACCCTGTGCAAGGCTCAGAGCTGTTGACTGACTGAAGTGAACTGGGATATGAACTAGAGCTGAGCTGTGAGGAGCAGGCAGTGAGCAGACAGCAGTGATGTGTGCCATCCACATCACTCCAGGTAGACTACCTGAGCAAGGACACAACACACCTGAGAGACCAACAGCCACCTCCACTCCAGGTTTACTGTCAGATATGGTCAGTACATGGTTACACACACGTCCTGTCTTTAAAGAGGTAATACTATATAAGAGATATAATAAAAATAATAACAGTTTAAACTAACAGAATAAATTAAACTGTCCCCAACTGTATGTTGGACTGTACATAAAATTATTTGCTGATAATTCCTCCGGAAACTACATTCACCGGGCTGTGCATAAACAAAGTGAACCAGGTTTAATGTTCACACTGAGCTGCAGCCTCCTTCGCTCCGTCCAGTTTTTTACCTTGACGCCTTCTTCACAAAGTAGGAGCGGGTGAACTCCAAGTGGTCGTCCAGCCACGCTTCCATCCTCTCGCTTTCAGGGCAGCAGCAGTCCTCCATGGTGCAAAGGCGACAACAGTATCCCACTGTGACCTCCGGTTAGAGTCTACATCTACACGCGGATGAGCCGGCACCGAATAGTGTAAACGGAGAACGAGAGAGCGGCTCAGAGAGGAAATGAGCGAGAGAGGAGCTCGCGGGGCCGTTCGGTCGGTGCGCGCGGATCATAAAGCGGTGACTGCGCGCTTCCTAGTTGGTGAGGCGACTGTTGGAGGACTGGAGGGAGAGAGAGAGAGGGGGAGGGAGGGAGGGAGAGCTTTGCCCCCTTTCCCACAGTCTAATGATAAAGGGCACTGCAAATAAAATATACAAATATTCAAAAATAAAAAACATATACTTGTACTTCTATCTTTGTGAGGACACTCACTGACATAATGCATTCCCTAGCTCCTAACCTTAACCATTCTGACTAAATGTTTAACCTAAACCTAAACCTAACTCTAACCTGAACCCTAAAACCAAGTCTTAACCTTCAAAAATCTATTTCATAAAGTGAAGACCAGCCAAAATGTTTGTTTTTACAAGCCTGAAACTAAGACTTGCCACTTAGCTGGAGTTACTTGCAACCTCAAAACCCATGGGATCTGACTGGATTAAGTTTTGGGTTGGGTTCAGGTTAGGTAGCAGAACTAACCTTAGGTTAACCTTGGAATAACTACTGTGTATATTTTTGTTAAATATCAGTTAAAACAATAAATACCATAGTAATCCTACAAATTAATTAATTTGGATAAAGTGTCTTTGTCTCTACCAGTGTAATTTAGAAGCAAATGTAAGTTTTGAAATCCATAAAATGAAATTACATGAGTATATGATTAGATTGGAAGCAGGAAGAAAAGACATTTTTATTAGATCAGATGTTTTTGTATTGATGGTTCACATTCACATTTATAAGTGACACGTATCCAGGTCGGATTTGAACACTTTTAATGTCCTTGGATGCCACACATGAGCATTTAACTGAATCTGAGTTACATGCATATACAAGAATGATAAAAAATATATATATAAACACATTTTGATCACACTGGTCACACTGTCAAATATCTGATATGAGTCAGATCTAGACCACATGTGGTAGTGAAGCATAAGTGATTTGAAAATATCAGATTTGGTTTGTTCACACATAAGATTTGAAAAAGATCAGATCTGTGTCACCTGGAGGGAAAACCGATCTAATCTGAGTCACTTTAGCATGTAATGAGATTGTATCTTAAGTAGTAGACACAAACAAGGCAGATTAATTAGGAGAAATGAGTCCTATCTATTTGAAGAAACAATGAATACTTTCTGACATCAAATCAGATTCTAAATATTTACACAAATTAATATCTCCATCAGTTTTCAACTGATTACAAGTTGTAATTTAGAAGAGGAGCAGATAGAGGAAATTAAGGGAATTCCTTTGTCTGGGCAAACAGTTCACAAATCCACCAAATCATTCATTTATTCATCTCTTTTGACCTCACTTAGCCTGTATATTGTAATTAAGCTGATAATTCCAAATAAACAATTCACAATAAACCCTATCAGTAATGAAGTTTTCAATTATCCTGTGAATGAGCTAGCTGGAGCAGATCCAGGTATTATTGATGAAGTCTAATGGCTTTCAGCCTCCGTCTCTGCACTCACTGCACTGGTCTCCAGTGTCCTCCCAGCTGGACACTTGGCCCCGCTGGTGGTGTTACCTTACCAGCAGATGGTGGCTGGTTGTCCCGGAGGGGGGAGACCACCAGCAGCATCCCTACCCCCTTCTGAGCCTCTTGTCAGTCTAATCGTGAGATGAAGAAGGAGGGGACATCTAAACAGATGCAGCATCTTTGCTCATTTTCTGTGTTTCTTCTTTACACACATTACTGTACACACCTTTGCAATAACAAATATTCCTTTATTCAAAACTGTTCCACTTTACAATAATTATTTTTGAAGGTGCATTAATGAAGATTTTACACACTAGCTGACAAATAAGATAAAAATGGGACATGATGTGGTGTCTCTCTGCTATGCTACCCCACTCCATGACACTCTGCCACTTAATGTTTCTGTTGTAATTCCTGCTTTTCTAAACTGTGTTTTCAAAATCAGGTCTACATATTAGCCACACCTGCCACCCAGTGAAGGTTATAAGAAGCATTTTTTGAATCGTGAGTAGTTATTTGACCTATGACCTCTGACCACCAAGTGGACACTTGTGCTAGATTTGAAGAAATTCCCTCAAGGTATTCCTGACATACAGTATCACGTTCACAAGAATGGGCCAGAAGAACAGACAACCTGAAACCATAATGCCTCCAGCTGCAAAAAAAAACATAAAACAAGAAAAATGCCATCGACTTCAGTTCAATGCTTCAGATGCATCACTTTCCAAAAATCAACAGATGATCAGTGTAGACTGTCACTTCAGGTGTCTGTACTCGCCACTGCACCCCTGTAACGCACACACATTGGCACACAAAGTTGAATATTCAGAGCTTTCAAACAAGTTTTACATTTTATTTTCCTGACAACGCAATTCCCGCAAAACTTCAAGTGCAGTCATTTGTTTGGAAAGCACAGGAACAGGTACCCACATGCATTTTATTTGCCACACTAGCTTAACATTAACCCTTAAACCCACAACTAGGGAATTTATTGTTAACCTATCTGAAATTCTCAAAAAAACGGTGTAAAGTCAACCAGATCACACACTTCAGAGCAGGAAATTGTAACAAAAATAGTGTAATAAATTATAGACTATGAAAGCTAAATGATACATTCATTCACGCACTGCACACTGTACTGTATATGAGTCTAAACATGTCTAAATCCACAAAGTGCTGTATAAAATATATCAAATGTACATAATATTCACACATGTATATGTACAGAAGGTGCCCAAGTGTTATTTAAAACACAATATAGTGTATCAAATGAATGCACACACTCAAATGGCACACATTCATGTACAGTATTATGTAATATAATAATGTCCCTACTTTCTCAAAAGCAAACAGGCATGTATATGAATCAAGAATAGTCACACACACACACACACACAGAGTGGGCAGAAATAAAGGATGGCCATATTTCTGCTCCTTCTTTGCTGTGTGTCAGTGGACTTTGCACTTAGTCTTTTTCATTTGGAGCTGTTCGGTAAACAAGTCTGAAACATGAAGGAAGGAAATAAAAGCCTGACTAGACCATCAGCCACATCTGAACAAGACTTCACTCACAGCCTGCCATTAGAGCTTGGATACTGATGTCACAGAAGAAAAAGATGTATAAACCAGTGGTTGAAGGATCCCTTACTGCATTCTGGGCTGATAAACATCTACCACTCTTGCTGATGAAACCTTTACAAAAGCAGCAGTTTGTCTACACACTTCTTTCCCGCACTGTCTGAAATCACATTGCAGCCAAAGAGCTAAAACTTATGATGCAACACAATATACTGTAGCATGAGTCAGCCCTGCCAGGAGTGTTATGCCTTAAAAATATTCAGTTGAGGAGATAATAACATTCATGTCAGTATCACCTTGGATCCTGAAGACAGGGCTGATTGTTTGCAGAGCTATGTTTAATGCCTTCCCTCCATCCAGCAAATGTTTGAGAAAATACAGACGTGTGTCTGCACAATGTCAGTGCAGAGTGGAGACAACAGGAATAAATTTTACAAGAGGAGAGCAAGAGCGACAGAGCTGTTCCCTCAAGCTCAAATAGAAGTGTTTTCAGAGAAACTGCTGGAATGCCTACAATAACATACAAGCAAAGTGACAGCAGTTCAAAAAAACAGACATCATCTGTTCTTAAGCCTTATTTCTGTGTTGAAACTACCACAGAACAGCTTGCAGTAAACAGACTGAGTACTGAAGACAGATACAGTAGGTAGGGGTGAGTGCTGATACTCCTAATCCCTAACATCAATGCAATTTCCTGAGCAAAAAGACAGAGAAAATAAATCTGTCTGTACAAAAATAAAATGATTCTCCAAGTGTAGGTAGGAGTGAAGATAGAGGGGGCTTGAAATGACAAAGAAATAGCACAACCCTCATTTCTAAAGCAGCTCCAATTTGGTAAATGGTTCTAACTGAGATGTCTCATATGCTTTATACGTATGTACAAATACATTTAGAGGTGACTTAACAGAGGCGCACGTGTTCATCTGTGTTTATTCTATGATTAGACTATTATTCACAAAAGACTGCGCTCAAGGTACAAGTCAGGTGTGCTCAGCAAAAGTTCAATCAACAAAAAGCCTGTTAGGTAATTTCTTAGTCAGATAGATATTGATTAGATACTTGTTGTATTAGGAATGTTTAGTGGAGCCAGGCTATCTAGCTCAGGCTGTTAAATGCTTAGTCATTCTTATGAGTTCTGCAGGCTGCATGTGGGCCAAGGACAACTAGATAGAAAAAGTCAGCAGACAGGATGAATATTGTTATTAGTATGATATGTTTAGCCGTAATCTTAATCATAATATCTTCCGAGGCTTAATGTCCGGACATGTCCCTGAATGTCCTGTATGTTTTTAGATACACACCACTTAATCAACACTCACACACATTGATTCTCTCCATGTTTTGACTACTGCTACGGCCCGCTGTGAAGCTGGCATATCAGGTGACGTCACAGTTTGACGTTCCTGGGTAGTATGGGCTAGCCCAACCGAAGTGATAAAATGTATAGGCAGTATGGTTCAGGGTCTTGTATTCTTCATCTGCCTGTGCGCAGGATTGGAGGTGGAGGATACCTGGACGTGTAATGTTAATTTTACCTGTGATCCTTTGAATAAACCAGCACGGTTATTTTTTATAGTGGTCCGCTTCATCTCTGTGAGTTCCTGGTTAAAAGAACTGGGAAATATCTTTCAAGCCTTTGCGCTCTAAAAATGTTGTTCTTAGAAGTTGGAGATCTTTATAAAAGCCGGTGCAATGCAAATTTGAATAATGAAGGTGTAGTGTATTTTATAGGTTGTTTGTTGCCTTAGTGTTACCAGGGTAATGAGTACTTTCACGTCCTCTTATTATGGGCTGTTCAGAGTCAGTCAGCACTAAAAGCGTTTGTTTAGCTCAGTTTAACCTGCAGGAGTTTCTGAAGGCTGGTGTAACATGTTTTCCTGTCACAAAGAAAATAAATTCATGACATGTGAAAACTTTGAATTACGGCTTTCATGGGCTGATGTCATTTCATGTGGGATATAAGCATTGTAAAACATCAAACTGGAAAAATCTCCAACCAATCATCACCATCACTACTGTTAGCTTCACAACCTCTGATACTGAATTAGATTGGGAATAAAACAATGTAATGTTCAGCCATTAAAGCCTCACTAAGGGGTCTAAATGTAGTCAATATAAATGATCTCATACATTATTTTACACTTATTAGCCCCTTTTACACAGAGATTGCGGTAGACTGCCGGAATTTCAACCCTTCTTCAATGCAACTTATTTGATTAGGCATCTTTTATACTTAAAAAAGCCAGAAACCTTCTGTGTTCATTTTACACAATCCTGGTACTGGAGGTGTGAAGGTTATGACGTCTGATGGTCCATAAGCATCAAAACATAACAAATCTGATTTTGTTTGACATATTTATAAATGGAAATCAGGAATTACAGTTACCAATATTGACCTTTCATGCCAGTGCTGTACAGAAGGCATAGAACTCCTGCATCAAATGGGCAGCGTAAAATGAACTGTCACATGGATATACAGTAGGCCACGAATGGTCCAACGTTGCTAGATCAGGCACAAATTGAACAACATCTTAGCTGTGAACTTTGCATCTTCTTCTCAGTCAACAGATTTTGACTGACTGACTCTCCACCCCCACAGAGGTTAAATGGTGCATGATGACAAGCGCGCGGGTGAAACATTCTCATTCATTTGCATGGCCTCTTAGCTTCTTGATGAGAGTTATGCAGATGAGCTCAGAGTCAAAGTAGTTTTGATTAGAAGAGATTTGCCATCTCAGCTGCATCACCCCTGCTCATATTGTAAGACTGACATGTCTTAGCAGTAAAATGTGTTGCCCAAGATAAATCTACACTGGAACAATGTCTTCAGAGATGTAGATGTCATAAGTCCATCGAGGGCTGAGCAATTATGACTAAGTAATAGCCCACTTAACCAAAATGATGGACACCTTTGTTGTAAGCATCATCTTGCATTCATTTCAAACTTTCAGAAACCAAAGAGAAAAGCAAGACCATTAAAGGAAAACCCACAGTCTGGTTTTAAGTATGTTGTTTATGAAACAATTACCCACTTCCTTGCTGGAAAATCACACAACGCAAAAAGAAAGAAAGAAATCCTACACTCCAGCTGGAAAGAACGTTTGCATCACCATGAAAGCCTTGAATAGTGATGATGTGAAATCCCAGCTAGAGGAGCATACAGCACTTTTCATTACTGTGAAATCAGGTAAAAAGGTCAGTGTGTTCCTGGAGTGTAAGAGAGAACAAACATTTTGATCATCTTGGGTGGAACCTTGGAGTCAGAATCAGTGAGGCAGCTGGATTTCACTTTGACTATGATTTTTTTCTTTTGAACTGGCACTCAATTTTACAAACCTTTCATCCTTATAGTTTTACATTTTCAGTGCTAAATTGACTTGAACCTCAGAAATTGGTCAAAGTTGACAAAAAGCATTGCTTGTCTTTTGCATTCCTTGGTTTAAAGCATGAACTAGTTTATACCAAATATGAGGAGCAACAGTGCCTTCCTTCCTTCCTATCACTCATCTCCCAGAGGACTTTGGTTTTTTGGCGTCATGCCTAGGAATACTTTCATCTGTCGCACATGGAAAACACCATCTAGATTTGGGACAGTTTTTATAATAATAGTGCCATGCATAACTCAGCAAAAGACAGCCTTACAAGTAGATTTTCCCACAGGAACACATTTATCAGTTTGCAAGGTAATACATACAGATTTCCCCTCATATTTTACTACATTATTTGTCAGTGACTTCATTCTGAACTTTGTATTTTGTTAGGTAAGCTCTATGAAGCACTGTCACACTGATTACTGCTCTAATTTGGCAGCAGGATTCCTATATGATGGTTTGTTTTCTGAAGCTAATGTAGCAGTGCAGATGATGAAAAACAGAATAAAAAGAATAAAAGAATAGCTGACCCATAATTCATTTTGGCAGCTGTAGCTGAAGAGTGAGTGCATACTAAATACCACTAAACATGTCAGTATGGTCTGGCTATAGTCCTTACAAACTAGTATACGCAGACAAGGAGAGACCTTTGTCCAAAATAAACCTTAAATGAGAATTTAAAAAGTAAACTGTCAGGAAAAGTTAAAGTAATAACCAAATCAGATAAAATGCTATCATGTTAAAGTTTCTATGTGTAGAACTTTGTTAGCAAAGATGATGGTACAAATTTGCTATTATGTTTTGTTAATAAACTGCTAGTGCTGAAAAGTCTGTCCTTTTACAGTCCATTTGTCATTTGGTGTTATTCTTGATAACACCACTGGATGACACCAGAGTAACACATTTTCAAATTCTATATATTGTGCCTTCATTGAAAATAAATAAATAAAGGGTCATGTTAGCTCAAAAGGTTAAAAAAGTATTCAAATGCACAGCAAGCAGAAAGAGGAACCATCAGTACATGCAATGGAAAGATCTGTCACAGTAAACTCACCTAAAAGACATGCTGATTCACCTTAGTCCTCACCACAGAATGAGACCAAACCTGAGTCACCAGAAAAACTCAGGCAGACTGCTGAAAGCTACTTGGCTTATGGCTTCATATGGATATCAGATATCTCTAGACAAAACATCTGGGTGTGTGTTTCCGGGCTAAAAAAAAAACAAACTATGAAGAAGTTCCATATTTTGTAAAGTCAGGATTAGACCAATACTCAAAAAGTAGATAATTTTACACATAATCCAATATCAATTTGCTTCTACCTAGTACATGCTTGAATGGAGTAGGAAGAAGTCAGACTTATCCAGTCCTACCCCATGACATCATCTTACCATCATTGGTTTGCAAGCAGTAAATGATTCACTTCTACCCACACACATATTATACTAAAAAAAAGATTAACAGTGTTAAAATTCTTACATCACACAAGTAATATACTAAAGAATTATCACAAATTGTACAACACACCCACAATTGTCCATATAATTAATCATTGAGCCTGTTCTTGCATATATCTTGATTGACACATACCTTTATATTTACGTTTAAACTCGTCAATTCTATAACTATTTTTTATGTCCACACTTAAATTATTCCATAGTTTTACCCCACTTATGGAAATACAAAATCTTTTTTTGGTTGTACGTATAGCATGAATTTTTAAATTTAACTG
>NW_018127905.1:583542-587777 GCF_001952655.1 Monopterus albus | reverse complement strand
CAACTATGACACCTAGAAATTTAATTTCATATACTCGTTCGATATCAACTCCCCCAATTTTCTTTCAATTGAAGTTCATTATCTAGTCTACGATTCCCAAATACCATAAATTTAGTTTTATCCAAATTCAGAGATAGTATATTACTATCACACCATTTCTTTATCTTCTCAAGTTCCTGTGAAACCCGTCCAGAGAGTTGCTGTAGGTTTTCACCTGATGCCCATAAGTATGTAATTATTATACTTAAAAACAGTACAGACAATTACAATAAATTTTTTTTTTATACTTTTATCTATTACTTCTACTGTGTCTATTTCAGTGTTTTGTGTTTGTTTGCATGAGTGTGTGTCCTTGTGCATGGAAAATTCACCTTTTGGAAAAACAGTGTTGAGTGGAAACACACTCATTAAAGCTGTTTGTCTGGGTACATGTGTATGTGTGTGTGTGAGATGCCCCAGGGTTTTGCTCAGATGGTGTTTGGGTAATCACCTACACACACATGCACACTGCACGCACACAGTATGTCCCATGATGCACTTGGAATCCACACAGGCATGACTTGTCCAAACTGCTTACACACATTCTCCCTGGTCAGTATATTCAGCACTAGTCATGTTGGAGAAGACAGGTGCAGGCAGAACTTACAAGAAAGACAATGGAATTACAGAATTATAATTTTGATAGAAAAATGTATTTAAAGCCACTATAAGTGGAATTTGAGCATTCCTGACTTTGGCACCCCAAGTGGCAGTATTAAATAAGACAATGACAATTTTTTAAAATCTTTTTTTTTAAACAAACAAACCATAATGTCATCTGAATATTTCTGCACATAGTGGCTCTAAAATAATCAACCTAATTAAAATAGCTCATTCACTTTAACTCACAGATGCTAAGAACAGTAATTATTATATTTGATAATATTGTTTTCTTCTATTTCATATTTCATCTACATTTCAAAGGTAAATGTAGTACTCTTTACTCCATTACATTTATGATAACTGTAGTTACTCTTCAGAATCTAAATACAATATAATCATAAAACTGATCCTTCATGGGAAGGAATTCAAATTATAAGTTTATAAGGTACAGTAGTTAACATTAGCTCCACCTTTACCAGCTGCAACTTTAAAGTGATGTACACAATAATGCATGAATAATTATAGTACAATAATATATACATTAATGAAAATGTACCACTCTGCATAATAAGAACTTTAAGTATATTTTGATGCTAATGCTTTTACTTGAGTAACATTTTGAATGCAGAAATTTTTCTTGTAACAGAGTATTTTTACACCATGGCATTACTACTTTTACTTAATGAACAAATCTGAATACTTCTTCCACCACTGCAAATATAAAGTTGTAATTTTTGTTTAAAATAATCCAGTGGGGTGTCACAGGGCTCAATGGGATGGCATCAGAAAGTTACATTCTGACAGACTAAAACTTCACTCTTTTATGTCAAAATCATGTTCACTCAGGTCATTTACATTAAATGATATATAGTCTTTCTTCAAGATCTCCCAGCATGCAACAATGTCAATAATCAATTCCTGAGTGTTATTTCACAGTTTTGACACATTCTGTGGGTATAAGACATTGTTAAACATTGTTATTGCAGCTAGTACAGTTGTTGGCCTGCTGTGGAGTCAAGTAAACAGAATAAGTAAGACAGTTTACAGTTTATGATTATATTTTATTCTGCTGCCCCCAAGTGGCCAAACAACTATTAATGCAGCTTTAAAATACAGAGTAGAATTAGCTATTAGCGAGTTAAATGATCTTATATTTAACTTTGAGTTGATGCATTATGCACTAACAAATTAATTTCTATTAGTATTGCAAGTTGATAAATGTATCTGAGCAAAACCCTGGGGCATCAAATGTATGTAGGTATAATTCAGCACTAAAAAAAGAATAACTTAGTTTTAAAATAGATGTTGCTTGGATCAGAAGGCTCCACACTAGTCACAAAGTGAGCAAATCACTACAGCCACATGTGGCATTTTATTAGTTAATTCATAAACAGTTCCCTCAGTGCACTCCTTTGTGCTATGTCTGCTCTCCTAACTGGGTTAGCCCTGGTGTGGCAGCCTGCTGATGAATATCCAGCAGCAGGTGTTAAGTAATGTGCTGGGGGGAAAGCGAGTTCTGGGTATACATCATAATCATCATCACACAAGGAGGTCTGCTCTGGATGTTGACGCTCAGCCGGGTGGCACTCAGCTGAGGAGGGGTGGGCTGGCAGAAACAAGCCTTATAGAAAGGAAAGATGGACCACACGATGCTCTACTGATATGTCCTGAAAAAAACTCAAGTGGGCAAAATGCTCTACTGATATGTCCTGAAAAAAAACTCAAGTGGGTTTTTATTCCAAAACACAATCACTGGTATTGACTGACAAACTCATCAACTGACACACAAACAGTATTTAGTCATTTTCTTCTATGGAGTATTAAGTCTAAGATATTAGATACTGTGCCAAGCTGGTGGTAGGTATTTAAGGAAATTGTGTATTAGTGTGAGCAATATATTCTTCAGCATATTCTGTCCAATTTAAAATGGGGACACTGTACATAAAATCGAAAAGTAGGAGACTCAAACAAAGTAATGATTTTGCAAAGTTTCAGAGGAGGACAGTGAAATTGTCTTTTCATGGCAAATCAACAAATTTGGTGGCCCTGGGGCCCAAAGTAGACTGACCCCTTATTCATGTATTCATTCTCTGCATTGTGAATGTGTCCCAAACCTGTTACCAGACACACTTCTATTTGATGATTCAGATTTTTTCATTTGTCTAGTTCCAATATTTTTAAAATTCTTGCTTTCTTTGATATCTCTGTATGGTAAGGTTCAGGAAAGACTGTAGTCAGTGTTAACCAAAAGGTGAACATCAATCACAGTACACAAACTCTGGTGAGTCATGTTGCACACCCATCTACTACTCCAGTCCCCATACCTTTATGCCCACTCTACAATTTTCTCACCAGACTTTGCAAACTCTCATGCACACCGGAAAACCTCCACAGTTGCAGCTAGCACACAAACCCTAAAGTGTCACAATTTGTAAATGCGGTTGCAATTCCTTGGTTGCACTTTCCAACAAAGAACACACCAATGTCTGCATAGACATCAAATGATGTGTCCGATGTGCACCCTTTGTGCATCATGCCTGGTGCACACAACAGCCCACGTGGCAGCTTCATTATGTGTTAACCCTAGAAACTTGTAATTTTATGCTACTGTAGAATGATTACACATAAATGTACAGTATGAACGCAAACATGAAATATTTTAAACCTGTATTCTGACATGTATCTCCTCTAAAGGATTTGTGAAAAATCACCTTAAGTTCTATTCATATTCATATTGTGTATTTTGGACTTGTCAAATAACCACAAACCAAGTGACAGACACTGAGCCTGTGGAATTAATCACTAATGTTATTTGCTGCACATGGGCCTTTCCAGCTGTTTTTGTGAAATAATAATAACAATGAAGTAGTTAGAGACTATACTCTGACATATGATGATGTATACAATGAAAAATCCATATTGATTTATTCTTCAAACTAAATTATGCATACATTTTAAAATGGATTAAATCTCTGCTGGGTATAAACATGATAGTGTAAGAATGTGTCAAGACATGGAGTAGCTTACATAACACCAGGGTTAGCTTTCTGAAAGTCTGAGCACATGTCTGGAGCTCCCTTACTATCAGTGATATTTAGCAGGTGTAAATCTGTAAGTCTCCAGCACAGAGACACAGATCTGGTCATGGCCATACTATAAAATTTGCCCTACTCCTGTGGCCCTGATTCGGTTTATTCTCACTCATTCACAGATTTATCGAAACAATTTAACATAAATGCTAAGGCACTAACTTGCCTGACGCCTCACCCCTGCAACGAAAATGTGTCCTAGATCCCGCTCATTAGCCATCTGGTCAGGCTTTGTCCTGCTACTGCAGCTCCTGATATGTACCATGGACTATGTGATCTGTATAATGTAAGTCACATTTCAGACACAGTGCTCCATCGAGGCTTTTCTGGAGCTGGTGTCAAAATTTGCCAGAGGTGCTACAGTGTGAAACAGAGGTGTTTAAACTTAATCTTCCTGAGAATTGATCTCAAGATATGGATGAAAATCTTTACTTTCCAAGTAGTTTTTGGTTCAGTCTACCACATTAAGCAGATATCTATGAGCTAACTGAAGAACAACTTTTC
>NW_018127905.1:546437-583524 GCF_001952655.1 Monopterus albus | reverse complement strand
CTGCTACAACACATCTCATTTTTTGAAGTTTATTTTTAACCAAGTATGGCTCAGAATAGCTCAAATTCTGAAATGGAAATTTGGGATGAACACAATGGGAACTCGGCTCTACCAGTGTCACCCTCAGGGAAAATAAGTGACTCATATAACCTCAACAGAAATAACTGCAGCCACACCAAAAGAAGGGAGAAACAAGAGGAGTGACAGGAAGAGAAGGAAATATGAACCAAATAACAAAAACGGAGATTAATGCTAATACTTGCCCATCTCCAAACATCACATTCATATGTGCATTTTATCTAACTTTTTTCTTTCTTTTTCGTTATGCAATTGTCATTCTTGGACTGATGAAAAGCACATGGCCTTTGCTTACATGTTCCCATTATAAAGCAATAACTTCCAAGAAAGGCTCACAGGCCAAATCCAAATCTAACTGAAGAGGAGGGCCATTAATCAAACCGCTTCACCCAAAAGGGTTTTCTCTCACTAGAGAAAGAACAAATATTTCCCTTTATAAACAGACATGACTGTCCACAGTTTATATCCAGTCAGGGGTTAAAAATGTAGCATGAACTCAGTCACAGATTAATGTATTTGCAGTGAATGCCAAAGGTCACTTTTTATCCATAACCAATAAACTAACAGTTAAAAGCTGCATTAACTGAGTTTTAGCTACTAGGGAACTGTGAAAGAAATTGATAAAATAACATTTGCACTGATGCAAGTGTTGCCCAAATTTAAACAAGTCAAATAATGCTGATTTATCTCAGTAAACATGAAATGTTTCATAAATATTTGTCTTGGGGGTGCATTGTTGCATTTGGACTCAGTATACAATCACACATCTACAATCATGGACACGTTCATGTACAGTACAACATTAGATTATTTTATCCTGTCTACCAGTATGTGGCTGTGTATCTGATAAATGCTACATTTTGTTCACTGAATAATCATCAACTTTGCTGTCTATCTTTTGTGGCTAAGCTGGTAGTGTACAGTGGGTTTACCTGCCATGATTCCTGCCTCCACCCTGTTTATTTTTAGCAATCCTGCCTCTGCCTCGTGGTATATTCCATCAGATGCCCTCAGATTTCCCCTCCATTCTCTAATCATTTGAACTCCCACTCATTCTCACAGCTGTTCTTGGATTCCTCATCAGTTCTCCCACTATTTAAATGCAGCATTTTGTTGTTTGCTGCCAGATTGTCTACTGTGACACACCAGGCTTTGTTCCAGTCTGTTTGTCCTTGATGTTGTTGACCTCTTGCCTGTTCCTGAATTTTGACTTTTGCCAGCTCCTTTTACTTGGACTGATGTACAATGCACCTGCTTGCCTGCGTGTCATAATTTGGGTTGTCCCTGCCTCTGTTTCCTACACCAGCTGTGATATTATCAGCATTTTTTTCTCTGAAAATATACAACTGCTGTTATTGGACATGAAGTTGATAAGAAAATTCTAACAACGAGCTACAAGAAACTAAAAAGTTACATCAACCTGCACAGACCTGCACATTGGCTGATTGTGCCACTTTTCCTCATTTCCCACCAAACCTATAATTTGACCATCATGTACAGTACATATCAAAGTAAAAGCTGCTCTACATGCTTTATATCATCCATCTCCACATCATTTAAAAAGAACTCTACAACTCATCAGATAAACATCTCTGATCCTATGCAGTTAAAAGGCTCCTTGAGATATTTCTACTGTTAAGCAGGCCAGACTGCAGAATGAGGGACAGGACCAGAGGACAGAAAACAGAGACCTTATATAGTCAGAACAAATTTATCCTCGGGCTCAGGTGGCCAACAACTAGGAATTATGACCTCTCCAATACTCTCTCATAAGCCATCAGAACTGACTTTCAGGATAAGAGATGTCAAGAATCGAAGAATTAAAGAAAATTAATGTTTATGTGTGCAATGTTGAGCAAGAGAGAAAGAATCTTATTTTCAAAAGGTGAAAAAAGAGACCAAAGTACACAAGCCAAGTGTTAGAGAATACAGAAACATACATAATCCCAAATAAAAACTGACCAGTCCAAAGGCCAGAATCTGTACTTCCCTCAGTTGACCCAGCCAATCACAATAGTCCACTCTCAAAAAGAGGGTCAAAGGTTTCCTCGCTTTAGCTTTCAAGCTCCATCCCACGACCTCGTTGGGACTGGTGCCCGCGATATTGAACTGTGGGATCTGCGCCAGCATTTTTCTTTTTTGTGTTAAGTGACACCATGTGTTTATTTATGTCTATCTGTGGGCGGTAACAGCAGTATGTAAAAAATCACCCAAGAGGAGGAGTTCTTCAAATGTAAGTGTTGACACGCTCAGTCTGGCATTCATTTAATGAAACCATGCTACTGGATGATAACTAGTTTGGACACAAATGGAGGGAAACCAAGGCTGACTCTGAACTTTTTGCCAGTCCTCTTAAGTTGTGCTATTTTTTTTTTATGCCAGGATCACCTTTCTGTCAGGGTAGTGCAAAAGTCTCATTCAAAAGGAATTACACTCATTATGTAGTGAGTTATAGCAACATGTCTGTTCAAATAACACGCAGTCTGGGCACTTAGCTTCATTACAGTCCAGGAGTATCACAGAAACCCTTCCTTCTTCTTAAAAAAGCACAAAACTCTCCTAATTTCATCCTTCCCCCATGCACACAAACAGCCAAAATACACACACACAGGGAAATCTTGTCATGGATAAATGCAGTTGTGGTCTGTGTAAACCAGCAGCCCCCTTCCTCACTCGAGTATCGTACTCACCCCATAGTAGTGGAGAGTAGTCCTTGTGGCTCTGCTGAGCAACATCTGCAGCCTCAACATAACACACTCATGCACATGCACTGCTGGAGTATACTGAAGGGGTTTCCTTCTCTGGTTTCTCCCCTCTGTTTTTACCCCCCACCCTCCTTTTCCTGGCTTTAGCAGTATCCTTTTTTGGAGCTAGAAGGGAACGCGAAAATACAGAAAGTCAGTGAGAGAAGCAGAGACAGGATCATAATAATTGCTCTTCGTGTCCCTGGCCATGGACCTTACCAGCTACAAGTGATATGCAGCTCTCCCCACCGATCATCCCTCTTTACCCTCCCTCCTTCGCCTCTTCTTCCTCTCCTGTTTAGAGACTGTGCAGGTCTGCAGGGATGCTGTCTGCACTGGGACCCCCTCTTTTCCTGCTGCCTTTCACTCAATCCCAAGAGTTTGGCTACTTAGTCACATTGGCAATCATTTTGTTCTCTTGCATTTTTTCTTCTAAAGTTAAAGACAGTGTAACAGTACCAGCTGACCAAGTCACTGCACTCACCTTACATCCCAGGTATGAGATTCTCTAGATGACTAGACTGAAAATAAGCAGGACTTGAGTGGCCAACTACCAGGACCAGGATGGGAAAAAACAGTTCAAATGGGAATAAATATTTTAGTTTTCCTAAGCATTCTAAATTAAATCTAAATTAGATCTTTCAAACCGTATGTTTTCATGGGCCTCCAGTGGTCTACCTCTCAGACAGAACAGCTTGACTGCATTTCCTGTAAAGTTCTGCAAGGTTTCATCTTGGATCCTATTTTATTCTCCATTTGTAAAAAAAACAAAAAAAACAAATGCAAGTGAACAGGCCATATTCCTACTGCCTCACCTCAACCTCCCAGGTGTATAATGGCCTCAAATTAGATGAGTAGATCAAAATCCAGCAGGATTCAACTCAGAGCATCAAGATGGAAAACAAAACTGCCTGGGAACAGTTATCTAAATGTCTTTTGAAGTTTTCTCTGTAAATTAGAGTTTTCAAACAATACTTTCTTGGAATGAAATTCAGTCCCACTTGAAAAAATATGGTTTTTATGGGTAGTTCTTCATAAAACTCATTGGTCTGGACAGAAGTATATCAACAACTATTGGATGGATTCCCATAATATTTTTGTATAAAAATTTGAAGTCTAGAGAATGAATGAAGGATACTGATGATCCCCTGACCTTTCAACCAGTTCTACCAGGACAAACACTCCTGGAGAAAGCATTGTAATGACCTTGGTGATCAGCAACATGCAATTTACATTCATGGTTTTGAGGGAAATGTCTTCATATATATTAGATGAATTGCTATAAAATATGGCACAGACATTCCTGTTATGTAAAGCGTTAACTGTAACAAGTTTGCAAGAATCACTTCAGTTAGCATGAAGCAGTTATTCAACATAATCTTGACAGAAGTTATATATACAAGCTGGTACACATAGTGACACATTCAACGGCTAAAGAGGCACATATTTTGCTCAGGAGTTTGTGGAGACCAAAAAGGTATTAAAATGTGTTTAGTGGACTCAGAGCTCGTTCAGAGGATTTTGATGTACTTGTGTAGCAAATCTGAAATGCGACGCAAGAGCAAATCTTATGCTATGTGTTTACAGTAGGGGCGCTAATGCAAATGTTGTACTGTTGCCTACTCTGAAGTTTTTGTTACAGAAGAACTATTTCCAGTGTCAAAAAACAAAACAAAAAAACAGGTTGTGTGAAGTAATTCCTGTTCATCGTCATCTTTACAATATGGCAGACACAAGCCTTTTTTTCTTTTACCTGTGACAATTTAGCAGAAGCAAAATGATGCACTCCTCTCCTCTTCAGCAGCAATTTTCATTTCTACTGAATAAATGATATGACCTGATTAGGACAAAGGGCCAGTGACTCTTGCCTCAACTGGGTGCAAAGGCAGCCACTGCTCATGTTAACATTTTCACATCACTATTTTGTAAGGTATCAATATTTGAAAGTATTTACTACACATTGCTCTGTTGCCTCCAAGAGGCCAAAAGTAGTAAATACAGGCTTAACTTGATCAAAGCAACAGTATTTCTACTTCACTAGTTTATTTGTGCAAAGGACTAAATATCCTGCTATGATCTTTTCTGTACAGTGTACAGTGCTGCTGAGAGACTGTTCAGGCAGCTGACTGTCTCTCCTGTTGAATCAGTCCTGTGATAGACAGAATGCTCAATTCTTGGTTTCTTTATAGTAATTGTATGTGTGTGTGTGTGCTTGGATCTGCATCTCTTTGTGTGTGTATTCAAGTGGCAAGGATATAAGCATGTGTCTTCACATGTCACTGATGTGCCTCATACATCTAATCCTGCTTTCAAGTGTGCATAGGTGTGTGTGTGTGGCCACCTGCAGCAATGGGTGGGTTCATTCTGTCTTTGTTCTCAACAGATTAAAGCAGCTGACAAACCCCCTCTTTCCTTCAAAGGCTGGTGAAGGTTCATATGGGAAACGCTTTAGACAGGATGGGGACAGAACCAACAACCTCCTCTGTCAGCTCAGCTCCTTTCAGCTGTTTTACATAACACTGCTTTAGTTCAGTAGGGATAAAACAGCTGCTCTCTTTGACTCATCCTCTATAATAAGCTGAATTGAACCATTTCAATTCCTAAAGGTGTGACGTGCTATTTGAAGTGTCCGTGTTGTTGCTCTTTAGTAAACATCTCATGCAATATCAATAGATTTTAAGGTTATTACTACATCTTTCTTTTTAATAAAGACAAAACAGTGAGGGATACAGCATATTCCCAAGGTGAAAATGCTGTATCTACTGACAAAAAGTGTTCTTTCAGTTTTCTTGTCCATTTTAACAAGCTCAGCAAATTACACAACAAAATATATTATAACCACATGAAACAGGCCCTTGGGCAAACATCTCCAGCACAAGCAGTGATATAAGACAGTGAGATAGGAGTAACAGTACTGCCATCACATGGCCAAAGCAGAATTAAACTGAGAAGAAAAAAAGTAATCGTGAAGCAAAACCGTATGACGTTTTCGGCTCAGAGTTCAGACTGAAAATGAAGTAAAACTCAGGTAAACTCAGAAATAAATACATGGACATAGATAGAGAGATACTTAAAAGAAATTCAAATATCAGTAGCAACAGCAACAGTTACTAAAATCAAACAGAACTTATCAATTTAAAAAGAGTTGTGGAAAATGATTTCTGATCAGCCTACACACTAAACATGATCAGGTATAACACTAAGATCATTAATATCTTTATTTTAAAAATGATAGGCCTTATTTATGTAATTAGAGACACAAATGTGGAGAACCAGCAAACACAAAAATCTTGGTCAAAAATTAATTTAAATATAGTTTGAAACCTTTTTTGATTTTGGACATCTGGAATTTGCTCACATCCTATCCACAGGAACTTTCAACTCCTTTGACATTACAAGTAGGATTTTTTAAATATAAAAATATTGATTGGTGCAGCTTTAAATGATGAATCAAATAATTTCCTATTCATTTACTAGAACCATTTATATAAACTAAATTTTCTCTGAGCTTCATTCATGAATCTGAATGTTGCTTTGTGTCTGCTGGATGTGTAAAAGGGCAACTGTTTGCTACAACAACTTTATAAGATGATAACATTATGGGTTTCTTATATGTCCCAAAATTTTCCCTCACTTGCCTTTCTTTTATTCCTGCAACTTCAGAAGAAAATACAAGAACAGTTGGAAATGTCTGGTACAGAATAATAACTTTTCTTCATATGAAAATGTGTTACCATAATACAGAATAAATAACTTTTTGTTTCTACGCATTTCAATGAAAAATACAATACAGGCCAATTCTCTTTTCACAAGCCTTTTTTTATTCTGCCGTAACAGTTGTTAACACAGTTAAGAGGAGTCATTTTATTTCAAATAAAAACTATTCAATAGCCTCTGATTGCACAGCTGACAAGACACGGCATGAATAATGAGGTCACATAGACTGAGCTGCCTTCTTTATTCTGCGAGCTGCTCCAGATTTCCTCTTAGCTTTACGCTTCAACAGGGGTTTACGGGACACATTTTTGGCTCCACTCTTGGCATTGGGCCGACAGCTGGAGGGGCAGAACACAGATGCAGAAGAACAAGTTAGGATGTGCACATATTTCATTGTACTGGCACAGTGATGGATAGAAATGGTTTAAGCCTTAGCTGTTCACCTGTTGATCCTGTGTGTGTCTTTGAGAGGGCAGGCTTTGTGCTTGTGCTGCAAGCTGCCACAGCAGAAGCAGCCTTCCTTTCCTGGGCTGTGGCCACATGGGTGCAATGGGAGGGCACAGTGACCACAGGCTTGACAATGTTTCCATGCTTAGAAGGGAAACAATATAAATACACACATTAATATGAGACCAAAGGTGATTTGAAGGCTTTTGTCTTGACATTAATAACAGTGTATATACATCTTATTACTGTATCGGATGTGATTTTAGATATTAAATTACTTACATGGTTTCACACATTTCTCACATAATGAGCAGTGTTTCCATTCACGGCCATCCTGGAGACAAACCAAGAAAACAGCGTGTGTAAATTTGATAACTGCATTTATTCAAGTTGGCAAACCATGCATGAGAAGCTTCAATGATGATACCTTGGATGGGCAGATGTTGCATTTAGCGCAGTGCTTGTTGAGGGACCAGACGTATCTCTCACATACAGAGCAAAACCTAACAGGAGCAAGTGAAGACACATGACTGTAACACAGTCCTTATGGCTGGGTGTCAGACCCCAGGATTGTCAGAGCGTGGATAGAAATGTGTCTGTAATATCACAGGCCGTTGTGGTTCAACACTGTGACAGGTATTTTACACATTCTTTCATTTGCATGGTTTGAAATTTAAGTCAGAACTAACTATTTATATTATTCCATTTTGGCAAAGTCCAGTGAAGATTTTGTAAAAAGTGGTGTTTATGTTCTTAAGGTAAGGCGCTGAAGTATTGTTTTAGGTATTGGTACTAAAACTAAGACGCTGTGCTGACACCAGTATTTAAAAAAAAAAAATCATATGATTTAGCCCAATTAATTTGACAGTATCTAATATTAGGAAGATGTAAGATGTGCTTTTAAAAATAGATCAATACAACCTAGGAAAATGCTAGATTACATTTAAACAAGAGCACAGTGGGATTTCTGAGACCAAAAGTGATAGCAATTCAAAAGTCTGATAATATTATATTGGTGATATTGTGCTTTAACATAAACACAGATCATAAGCAAAGACTTTTGATAAGGTTCATTTCATGTATAGATTTGTGACTAAGATATGTACTGAGCAGTAAATCTAAAAATATAAACAATTTTGATCTTGTCATCGACTCAATCATGTTGCTGTTAGTTCACATATATATCAGTGTAGCAGCCTAGTTCAGAGCTGACAGAGTGAGTGGGTTGATACCTGTAGCCCTCCTCTTTGGGCAGAACAACAGCTCTGGGAGTGATGTTAGTGAACAGCCTGACAGGAGACTGCCTCCTGCCTGTCTTCCCATGTTTATACAGAGGATGGTTATCATAGTCCACCTGGTTAGAAACAAAATCAAATATTGGCTTGATTGTTTGTGCTACAGAGACAGATCCCGACCTTAGAGACAGTACAGCCTCCAAAAGCAAAGCCTGGTACTTTAAAAACCACAGCTAGAGCCACTGTGCTGCAGCTCTAGGGAAAGTCTGTTGAACAAGGTTTACACATATTAAATATCATTAATTATAACGGCAAAGATTTTGACAGAAAACTGTCAGAGACCCTTCTACAATAAATAAACCACGTGGCTCACTGGTGTGTTTTAGTAGTTCTTGAAAAACAGCTAAACCAGGTTCTGGACACACAGACATGGCCTAGAAAATCAGCAGCCTTATTCGTAACTGATTGTAAGAACACTATACAATATGCAACACTTGAGATGTGTATTAAAATTAAACCCAATGAGACTTTGTGCTTCCTGAGGCCAAGTCTGTAGCTGGTTTAATCAATCAACTAATCCTCTGTGCAAATCATTAGCAAAAAGCCATCTACTGATAGTATACCTGGTAGTCCAGCATGGAGAACGAAGGGAAACTCTCCAGGATGCGAGGCTCAAAGAAATACGGGAAGATCCACATCATGGGCATATCGGCATTACTGCTGTCTGCACACACACGTATGTTGGTAGAAACACGGGATTTTAATACATTTTTAAAATTGAGCTCTTTTTTGATGGACATTTTTAATGGATTTATAAGTGTATTTTGTGTTGAGGGTGTAGTTTTTGCATGTTTAATGTCTTTTATTGCTACTGGGTTTTTTTGAGCTGCTGTACTGTTAAAAAAAAAAAAAAAACTTCCTGTGGGACAATGAAAACTTGAAAAGACAAATATAGACAGAACACTCCACAGCGACACTGACCAGAGCTCTGCAGCTTCCTCCATGTCTGTGAGATCAGAGAGAAAGTGTTAGCCAGAGGTTTCACCAGGCCACCGAACGGAGGGTCAGCCACCATCACCACCTTGTCCCCATCAGACTCTGTGAGGAACGCCTGCAGGACTGCGTTGGAGGCCTAGAAAGAAACGGCTCTTCACTATGAAGGGACTTATAGCATCATTTTAACCCAAAGCAACAGCATGAAAGTGTTTTAATTCATACCTCTCCACCAAAGAAGTGATGATTGAACATGTTGTAGTGACAGAACTCATCTTGGCTGTAGAACTGAGCATATCTGAAACAGAACAACAGATTCGGTGAGTTTCTGCATTAAAAAACAACTTTCTAATAGACTGGCTTCTGTTCTGTCACCTTGTCTAATAACAGCAGACTGAAAAATAAGAGCAAGTCTGAACTTATCTTGGACCCTGAGCTGTGTATCCAGGTAACGATAAGGTGTGTGAGCTGCAGGTTTAAGCTCGTAACACAAGAACACGCCCTCTTTGCATATTCTTTACAGAAACAAACGGACAAGGAAAGACGGACAAGCAGACCTCCGGTAAGAACAGCCACAACAACAATAATAAAAATGTTAAAAGATTATAACTTGGTCTGTATTTGATGCTGCTTTTACAGTAGAGGTCCTAAATGTTATTCCACAGTAAACAAGGAACTGTCTGAAAGAAAAACTGTACAGTACCAGTCGAGCATTTGGGGACAACTTCACATTCAGTGGTTTTCCTTTGTTTCCATTATTTTCTATGTTATTGATTAGTACTGAACACATTAAGCTATGAAATAACAGAAACATGTATGGAATTATGTCACAACCAAAAACCGCAAACAAAGCATAATGTGTTTCATATTTTAGATTGCACTGTCTGCCTCGATGACAGCTTTGTGCATTACTGGCAATATGTTAACCAGCTTCACCAGCTTCGTGTGCCTTGTCAAAAGTTAGCTGCTGGAATTTCTATCCTTCTTAATGCATCTGAGATCATCAGGTGTGTTGTGCTGACTTGTGCGGTATACAGCAAACGGCCCTATTCAACTACTGTAGTGATCCGTATAATGGAAGAACTCAACTAAGCAAAGAGAAACAAGATTCCACAATTACTCTAAGACATGAAGGTCAGTCTCAGTCAGAAGTCTTTTATTGACAGACACAACCCTTGGTGATTGGATGCTTCAGATGAACAGGACATCTTGTGTCTCTAAAACCATGCTTTCTTGAATCCTCGTTGCTCCCATTTTCTCCTTGTAGCTCTTCCTTGCATCTGACACGGGCAGGACTAGGATGCAAGAAAAGTATGCAAGTAAGGGAGAAGTGGATGCAAAAAAGGGAACTGGGATGTACCCCAAGTTTGAGAGTTTTGGTTCCAACAGCCACATCTGTGTGAGAAGCAGAGGAGGTGAATGAATGTGGTTCCCATTGTGAAGCATGGAGGGGCAGTTGTAATGGTGCGGGGGCGTTTAGTGGGACTGTCACTGGTTTCAACAGGACAATGACCTGGCCTCGACCTAAACCCTGTTGAGATGGTCTGGGGTGAGTTGGACCACAGAGTGAAGGAAAAGCAGCCAACAAGTGCTCAGCAAATGTGGGAACTCCATCAAGACTGTTGGAAGAGCATTTCAGGTGATCACCCCATTAACGTGGCTGAGAGAATGCCATAGTTGTGCAAAAGCTGTTATCAAAGCAAAAGGTGGTTACTTGAAAGAATCTAAAATATAAAACATCTCATTTTTTACACTTACTTTGCATACTACACAATCCCATGTCCTGAATAGGGCTTTTGCATTTAGGCACTCAGGGACACTTACTGAGATTATCTTTCCTTTGCAAGCTTGGCATGGACTCAGAACAGACAGGTTTTCACAGACTTTCTAAAAAACCTGAAGAACTGGTTACTTGAGCAAAGCAAACATACTGAAAATGCTTCACATGGTGCAAAATGGGAAAACATCTCTGACAGAAATTGACTGCATGTTCCTTGTTGGTTCAATCTTCAGAAATGGCTGAGGAGTCATCATTTTCCCTTGGTAATAAAAAGTCAGCAGAGGCTCAATCAGTACAGAGTGGTCTTGCAGCACCCATTGCAGGTGCATATAGTGTACTGCAGGAAGGACTGAACTTCACTTCACTAGACTCCAGTGACGGGGTTGTTCAGCCTTTCCCACGATCACCAAAACTCCAGAGGAAGATATCCAAAGCTGGACAGCCTTCCCAGGTAAACATGAGGGTGGTAAAGCACAGAAGATGTAATATTTTAGTGCTCAGTGATGTGCATGATTTCATACTCTCTCTATTTACTGGACTCAAAGTCAGGAATGACTTAGTGCTTGAAGTATTTCATGAAAGGGTGTGAAGAAAAAACACAACCACGGCAATGAGGTTCACAGCACCCTGAGCCAGAGCACAAACAAAAGTAGGACCATTTCTGCTGTACAGTAAGTGAACAGCACTTACTGGCAGTATGTGTAATCAAGTGCATGTTGATACGTGCATTTCACTGCAGAAGGTTTACTGCGCAATCTTTATTTAACCAGGTGATCTCACTGAGATTAAACTCTCTTTTGCAAGAGACCTGAGAACACCAAACATGTATCTTTACCATTCTACCCATCCATCCATTATCTATCAATCAGTCTGTCACAGGGCTGACACTTAGAGACAGACAACCACACACCCCCACACTCACTCCTGTGGACAGTTTAGACTCACCAGTCAACCTAAGCTGCATGTCTTTGGACTGCGGGAGAAAGCCGGAGTACCCTGGGTGGCCAGGGCTCGAACCAGGAACCCGACAGCGCTAACCACTGCTCCCGCCCTTAATAACTGATTAACAGATGAATTTCCATTTTCTATTTCCAGCTGTAGGGCTTTTCTTTGTCATATGTGAGAGCAATTTGAATTTCAGTTCACAGTGAATTTCTGTGGGTTGAGATTTGAAGACATCACCTTGGGCTGAGAGATATTCACATATGCATTTTTCACCACTCTGTAACATCTTATAAACAAAATGATTGAGAAAATGATGTGGAGATTAAAACAAAAACTATCATTGGTATCACTAGTAGTCTTAGTTGACTGCCTCTAAATTTTGCAACAAAAAGTCCTCTGCTGCCAGGACTTCCTGCTTTTTTCTATGACTATAAATTGAATGTCTTTGGACAATTGGCTAGACAAAACAAGCAATTTAAAACTTTCTCTAAACCAGAAATAAATCTAAAAAAAACAAAAAAAAACAAAACAAAACAAACAACCAACGTATTGGTGCAAAAAAGCATGTCCTAGCCCTCCATTAACCTTGGTCACATCTACAGCGGGGCAAATAAGTATTTGATACACCACCGATTTTCCAAGTTTTCCCACTTACAAAGAACGGACAGATCTGTAATTTTCATCGTAGGTTCACCTCAACTGTGAGAGACAGAATCTACAAAAAATTCCAGAAAATCACACTGTTAGATTTTTAAATAATTTATTTCCATTTCATTGCATGAAATACTACTCTGAGCAACAGGACAACGTCATCTGCAAAAAGCAGAGACGAGATCCTGTGGTCCCCAAACCGGACCACAGGATCTCGTCTTTGCTTTTTGCAGAGTTTATACCAAAAAGTTCTATTTTGGTCTCATCTGACCACATGACCTTCTCCCATGCCTCCTCTGGATCATCCAGATGGTCTTTGGCAAACTTCAGACGGGCCTGGATATGTGCTGGCTTGAGCAGAGGGACTTTGCGTGTGCTGCAGGATTTTAACCCATGACAGTATAGTTACTAATGGTATCCATTGAGACTGCAGTCCCAGCTCTCTTCAGGTCATTGACCAGGTCCTCACATGTAGTTCTAGGCTGATCCCCTACCTTTCTCAGGATCATTGATACTCCACAAGGCGTAATCTTGCATGGAGCCCCAGTCCGAGGGAGATTGACAGTCGTCTTTAGCCTCTTCCATTTTCTAATAATTGCACCAACAGTTGTTGCCTTCTCACCAAGCTGTTTGCCTATTGTCCTGTAGCCCATCCCAGCCTTGTGCAGGTCTACAATTTTGTCCCTAGTGTCCTTAGACAGCTCTTTGGTCTTGCCCATAGTGGAGAAGTTGGAGTCTGATAGATTGAGTGGACAGGTGTCTTTTATACAGATAACGAGTTCAAACAGGTGCAATTAATACAGGCAATGAGTGGAGGATAGGAGGGCTTCTTAAAGACAAACTAACAGGTCTGTGAGAGCCAGAATTCTTGCTGGTTGGTAGGTGATCAAATATTTATTTCATGCAATAAAATAGAAATAAATTATTTAAATCTAACAATGTGGTTTACTGGAATTTTTTGGTAGATTCTGTCTCTCACAGTTGAGGTGTATCTACGATGAAAATTACAGATTTGTCCATTCTCTGTAAGTGGGAAAACCTGAAAAATCGGCGGTGTATCAAATACTTATTTGCCCCACTGTATAAGATTATAAATTATTCAGTTAACCTTCTATTCAAATGTATGGCTAGTTTATTTGGCTGTAACTCTGCTAACTACAGGAACAGCTGTCCAGATGTTTGGAGGAGCTACAGGCAGAGAGATCCAAAACTGAGGCCCACATCCAGTCTCTGAAAAAACGCAAAACAGATCTTTCTGTAAGTATGGGATCAAGTACCACCACTACTTAAAACCAGTTACTATACACACATCTGACCACAACTGAGAACAACAGAAAACAGAGCCCAACATCTGCCCTCATGCTTTCCATGTTCCTTCCCATAGAGGAGCACAGAGATGATGAAGCAGCAGGTTCGTGAATGCTTTGACAACATTAGGGCCATCCTGAAGCAGGACGAGCATGCCACCCTCGACTCTCTGGAGCTGGACCTCAAACGGACCAGAACCAAACTGGACCAGGTTCTAAAGAACTGGAAACAACACCAGGACCAGGTTACAAAGAGCATCAGTAACACCCAGAGAGCACTGAGCAAGCACCCCGGAGCAGAGGAAGGCGGGCAGGTCTTGTTCACATGTTGCTCAATATCACAGTTTAACAGCAGAGTAACTGAAAGTGTTTTAATCACTATTTCTGTTTATGTCTCCTCTCAAGGGTCACTCTGAAAATCTGAGGTAAAAACACTGCCCCACTGAAATGAATGAAAACTGTTGGGTCCGGTCTGTAACGGACCTCTCAGTCTCATTATAATCTGTGTGATTACTCCTCCAGTCCTAAGAAGCCAGATGCGTTTGAAAAGGAAATCCGGCTGAATGGAGAGAGATTTGAGAAGCTTCTTAAAACATTATCCTCCATCTGCAAAAACCTGAAAGCCCAGCTGGAGAGGAAGACTCTACTGTTAGGTACCAAGGAAATTATTTCTATATCAACTCATTTAGAACAGTAAGTCTGGTTCATTTGGGCAGGTGATAATAATGTGTCACTGTCCTCTGCACAAGTTGCATTACACGCATAAATGTCATCATAACCAATGTAACAATGCATTAACATTTGACGAAATGCTCATTTTAAGTGGCTTTTCCACCACTTGGCACCGGCTCAGGTCGATTCTACTTGCTTTTGGTACCAGGTGCTCTGTTTTCCACTGCAGAGTGCACCCCCCTCAGTGTAGCTGGCGGTCATGACGACACCACATGAAACTGCCGAGAAGGCACGGTCCCACAGCCATCACATGTAAACATCCAGATTAATCAGTGGCAAGATTGCCCAAAGTAGCAACTAATTTCTTTGACCAATTGGTAGTCTGCAATGTTTACAAGTCACCATTTGGTATCATCTCAGCTCGCTTGGAATCTCAGAGGTGATACCAAAAATGGTTCCAAGTACTATCCCCATTTGACCGATTGAAAAACAAATAAGGCGAGTCAAATCGAGTCGTGCTGGTATCTAGTGTTGGAAAAGGGGCTTTATTGTCTGTTTGCTGCAGTGTGTGTATTTACTTCCTTTCACTTCAAACCTGCCCAAATTTTTACACACAATTGTAAACTGTCAAATCAGCTAACTTTGCCTCATGACGACAGGTTAACCCCCAAATACAAAAAACAAACAAGCAACAGGTATGAATGCAGTGTTGAATTAGTTTAAAGTAACACTGATGCATGGACAAGATCAAAATGCCATCAATAATTAAGAATTCTCTCTTTTACTTCAGATTCATTTCCTGTGGTGATTGACAGGCACACTTGCCACAGTCAGATTACAGTGACCTCAGAGGGGCGGGGCATGTCCTTCTCAGCGCCTGCCCGCCCAGCTCCAGAGCATCCTCTACAGTTTGACAAAGTGTGCTGTGCTCTGGGCTCGTCTTCTGTCACAGCTGGTCAGAGTTACTGGGAGGTCGACGTACACTGCTGTGATGCCTGGGCTGTGGGTATGGCCTATGGCAGTCTGCAAAGGAAGGGCCGGGACAAGGGTGCCCAACTGGGCCGAAACAGGAATTCGTGGTGTGTGGAGCTTCGGAACAGCAATCTGTTGGCTTGGCACAATGACCGGCATGTGGTGTGTCTGGGTGTCAGTCAAACTCCGCTCAGAAAAGTGGGAGTGTGGGTGAATTACGACAAGGGCCAGCTGATGTTTTACAACGCCGACACCATGGCTGTCCTGCAGAAATTCTCAGCAGCCCTGACACCAGTGTTTGACCGGGTTCACCACCAGTTCACTGAGCCGCTGTACCCTGCCATACGCTTCCTGAGACCACCAGAGAGCCAGATGTGGCCAAACCACCTGGAGCTATGTCACCTCAACACCCCTTGATGCGGTAGTCATACCCCTGAGACAGTGACTGCGATTACATGCACTTCAGTAACCAGGTTACAACTGGCTTTCTTAACCGTCATGTAAATGGGAAATCCAGTTTCCATAACTATGGTATGGGAATAGGGAAACCTGATTTCCCCAGGTACAGAATGCTGATTTCTCCGCTATGTACAGTATATATGTAACCAGGTTTCTAATCAGCTTTGTACAAGAGCGCATGTGCAAAAGACAAGCTCGAAGGTCGCTGACGAGGTCTTGCTAACAATAATGTGTGCAGTCTTCTGCCATCCATGTAGATACCATCAAGTCAAACACAACTGTACAGTTAAATGAAGCATGATACAAGACAAGACAAGCTAACCTGAAGTCAATGTCCAGCAGCAGGCTCTTCATTGGCTCATGTTTCTGCTCCAGGTTTCGCAACTTGATCAGTTCCTGAAGTCTGTCAAACAAATGAAAAATCATTGTTGGCTATAAATTAAATAATAATAAAAAAACATCAAACAAGGTCTCAAATCTCTCATTTCACATCTGACCACTCAAACTATTTTGCATGTATATTGTACTGTTAGTAAAATAAAATAATTATAAGATTAGATAAAAAGATTGTGCATTTTCTCGTGTTATTGCTGTCCTGAGGAAAACCTGTTGTGTTAGCATTTAAACTGCATAAATTACTGGTAGTTAGGTTTTTATTTTGATGCTAATATCCAATACTATATTGCATCTACTATCAGTAGTGGATATAAAGTTTGACTGACAGTTTCAACACCAGTCTGACCAAACCAAACAGGCAAACTCACTAGAGTTTGCTTGAGCAAACAGGTGAGGTGTAAAAGCAGAGGTAGGGACTATTTTAGGTAGAATGTAGCAACAATGGCTGACTGCTGTGTTGCTTCAAGTTGGCTTTGTCCGGTCCAGTTGGGTTGAAAAAGTGACACCACAAAGACTACAGGGAACGGCCGACTGGCACGTACCTTCTGTACCTGCATGACAGAAATAACTCCCCCTACCAGAAGATAGCGGTATCTGTATTTGCCATGAAGAAAGGGAAAGAAGAGCTAGAATGCAGAAGTATAAGCGATAAACAAAGCACCTCTCATTCAAAACAGCTACTGTTTAAAGCTGCTTGTAATCGAGAATATGTCTGATAAGAAGTTGAAAATGACACTGCTGTTCTCTACCCTGGGTCTTTTGGTTGTAGAAGAAGAAAGTAGGTTCAGGAAGTGAAAAATAAGGAGAAACCACATGAAATGGGTAAAAAAAATGGACACTGAAGGGGTTTTCCCGAAACGTTCTCTTCTCGTGCACTGATTCACTAAGCTGAACAGCCAATCGGGGACAGACAACATTACGCAAACACTGTAAAAGGTTTTGCCACAGACTCGACTGACTGGCTTCTCTCCTGTATGAGCTCACGATGATCTTCAGACCTTATAACTGTGCATGAACTATGTGTGTGACCTTCTAACCGGTGGAGGAATCTTCTATGCGGCTTTAACCCTCAGTACTCTGGACAGTGACATCATCCAGCAAAGGCGCTGTGTTAACCAATCACAAACGGGGGTACGACCGGGATGTGGGTGTCCATGGGAAGACGACTCTTGTTTACCTTGTTAGTATGAACATTCAGTGCTATTCACTGTTGAATCTGGGCCACAGTTAACACATCATAATGACAAGCCAAGCATTTTTGTCAGCAGTGGATGTTGAACTGCGTTTTTATACATCAATGCAAACCCACATAGAAACCTTTGAAATTCAGTCTCATGCTGAATTGAAGAATGAATGTGGGAGAATGCTGGATACAATGAACTTTGAAAACCCCTGTTCTAACTCAGTATCTTCCTCACCTGGGTGTGCCCACACACAGCACCTTCCTGTATCCCAGAGCAGCCAACGTGTCCAGCATAAAGTGTGAGCTACGGTCAGTGAACAGGTACTGGGCATTGCTCTTCTTGTTATCCAGAGGACGCAGCAGCACACTGGGCCTCCTCAGCTGAGACTCACTGACATCAGTGGATTTGTGAGAGGTGTGGGCCTCATGCTCTCCTGGAAGGAGCAGAATCTGACAATCCTGACAAAACTTCTTCTTATCTGGTGGGAGGGAGGCAAACTTTCTGAACCTGAGGCACAAATCAGAGTCAAGCAATAAGTCAGTTATTATGTTCACTTTATGTATGGGAATTCTCAATTTCCTCATGTTGATGTTGAATTTTCAACACACCAGTAAAATATTTTATTAGCGGATCTGTGACTGAGATGTCCAAATCACAGACAACTTTGGTGCAGGACTGATACACAGTAGATGCCCTAGATCACAACTACAACGAACAAGCCTCTCTGTAGGAGGAGGCCATGACAGATTGTAGGTGACGCCTTACATAAATATACAATAAACATTGAATAATAATTAGTGTTATGTATTACCGGGTACAGTACTCCTTCTGACTGAACGGAGGTCTTCTCAACTGGTTTTCTGCTTCTCTGGCCAAGAGCCTGGCTTCTGACACCTTTGAAGTATAATTTAAAACATGGTTCAACCAAGTATCGCATATCTTGTTACAAGTGATTGGTGAATTTAGCGAGCCTACCTTTTCATGTTCCCACTGGAAAAAGCTGCAGTCTTTTCTGTCTCTACAAGCTGAGCAGGCATAGAACCTCCTGCCTTTCTCTCCTCCTTTGCTAACTTTCTCAAACAGCAGTGCTGGACCTGGCAAAACATGGCTGGCATTGTTATTCAGCAAAACATGGCCCTCTGTATTTAGCTAACACTGAAATGTGAGCCAAACTCCACCGAAAACAGTATCAAATTATAATGGACAATCTTTACATATTACGGTAAATACTTAGTGAAAGTGGTAAACATTTAAGCAAAGTTCGGCTTCATATTAGGCTCAGATGTTATTCCTATGGTTCCTTCCTGCTATTTCTACCGTCAAAAAACATCCTGATGGCTGGTAGTGTAAGGTCAGTTTCGATTCCAACTTTCACTGCGATACGAACTATCTTGGGTTGTATCCATATGCCGAATTCATTAGGACATTATTTATTTGTATTGTGTAATAAATTGTATTGTCTACATTGTTTACTAGATTGTGTAAATCAACTTTGAAATACTAAGTTTGCTAAGGCAGTTTGGAGTTTCGCTACTAGGCTATTCACAGTAAGTCTTACCATGCGGACAACATGGCGGTGTTTTACCGCCCTCTGAAAGAATAACCTCTATTCCAAAGCTGTCGTCGATAGCCTCGGTTATATCCATGTCGCATAAAATTCAGTTAATTTGTTCGCATAACAAATCTTTCCGCACAATTTCAACCTGGCCAGAGGAAACCATGCCATACAGTCGCACAGCAATGACGTCAACTATTGTTACTTCTTCTTCTATCAGATTTTACGTCAGCTGGCATCCTTAAGATTGTATTTCTGCCCCCTGTTGGTTTTAAATAAAATTTCATTTAAACAGGCTTTAATTAAAGTCATGTTACTATGTTACCATGGGCATACCTCCACACATAGCCTTGGCTCTGAAACCAAACTCCTGGAGAGGGGCTGGACTCTATCCTTTTACTGAGTTGCCCAGGGTGTGACATGCTGAGCAGATGTGGGGATACCCACAAACCACCGGCTGAGCACTGCTGTGTTGGAGTTCTCCCCAAGGAACAAGAGGGTCGCCTCCATGCAACTTAAAAATTTCTGGGAGGGAACCTCTGACTGTTGATTGCGCTTATGCGCTGAATGGTAGTTCAGAGTATGTGGCCTGACTGCAAATCTGCAGTTATTTTGCATGGACAGGGGGATAATTATGGACCGGTTTTGAGAAAAATGTATTTAATATTCAGTGCGTGCATGTGGACCTACAATAGGGGATGTATCATCTTTGAAATTCTATTTCAGAAGGGTCTGGATTTAGCTAGCTAGCAAGGAATGTGTAATGTCACCTCTCTGGTGTGGAAGGAGCTGGAGGTGGTGCAGGAGATGGAGCGGTATCAACACTGCTGACCGTCTTACAGTGTTATGCTCAACTTTTTGAATATCAATAGCTCACATAATATGGGAGGTGCCCCCTGTACATTTTTATTTCAGAATTAATTAAATATTTTAATTGATTAATAGCTTTTTTTGCACAATTTGAGGCCTCCTAAAAACACTTGGGTACACAAGTCCTCACAGGGACTGATGCTAGAGGAGTCAGACTACAACCTCACAAAAATAAATGTACTTTCACTGTACAATTCTGGAGAAATTTCGGGATAAACGTTTGAGTATTTGTATAAGAAAATAGCTTTTGTTGTGCACTTTGAGCCTATCGAAGTCATATGACACACGTCACATGACGCAGCATGTGTGCGGTGCGACATTCTGAAGTGTTCCACGAAAACAGGTGTTTACAGTGTATCTTCCTCTTGTTCCCTCTCCTCGGTTGTTTCCAGTTTATGACATTGCGACACATAAAGAGGACAGAGAAATATAATCTGCTTCTCTGCTGATTAAATAATTCAAACAAAACTGCCAGAATACATAACAACATTGTCATTATTTCCAAACTGATATGCTAAGGTAGCCTATTTTAAAGATTACAGTACAGTTCGGTGACTGACAGTCTCTTTCCCATTTCCGTTTCTTTCCAATGAACAGGCTTATAGCCCAACATCAGCAGCAGACTGCTCATAGAATGGATGTTTTATTTCTTAAAGACCAGAACTGCCATGTAACCCGCGCCACCGTCCGCCCGAGGACGCTCCGTTTAGGAGCAGATTGCTGGATGCTGAAACAAAACACAGACAAGATGTCGCTATTACCTATCAGGAGACAGGAAGCTATGGATTTCTTTCTTCAAAATAAAAGCTTAAGAGGCTGTGGAGCAGTTGGTTGCACATGAGCATTTTGTTCACACAAAACAATGTTGCATCAAAACAAATTTCATCCAAGGGCAGTTATTCCCAAATTTATTTTTTATTCATGTAAACATCTGTCTCTCCCAAACAGGCTTCTAGTTTGTTGATGACTGATCATGCCCAGACCAGACCTAACCCAACAAATAAATACACTCCTCTGTAGATTTAATCAGTGCTGCAAATAAACTATTATGAACGAGTTAAGCTTTTTATGACAAAAAAGAGTGCATGACACGGTTGAGAGAAAGACTACTTCAGCCAGATCATTCTTATTTTGCCACCTACTGTAAAACACCTCCAAATAGCCATCGCTTTAATCTGAATTTCGACCTTTATTTTGAGATGTCACTGAGGAAACTCTATTCAATCCTCTCTCTAGCTTGACTCTAGTCTTGCCTCTCCACTGTGCGCCCACACCCAACCTGCGCTGTCGCGGTGGAGAGAGGCAGCGCAGCCCTGCAGTGTTTGCAGTTCATCGTCTACACATTGCGGCTGTTTTCAGGAGATCTTTGCGGCCTCAGCACACAGAGACAACCAGGCTGTCTGCAGCATCTCCAGTGTAAACGATTCCTTCCATTCATTCTACTGGCCGCACTGAGGCTTGTGCGCTCTGGTCCTATTGGCATCATCCATGTACTGTCAATGTGGATAGTGGCTTAGTGCATCATTTGACTAGAGAAGACACCCGAGTCGCACCATGAGCAGCACCGGTAAGATCTTACCCCTCTTTCTTTAGTAACTGGGAAAATTCTAGATCTCAAGGAGGAACTTCACTAATATTAGAATAAAATGCCTTTAGGGCTTCCAGTGTAGCTGTGTTGAGCAGTCTGTGGTTGCTTTGTCATAATTTACACATTTTCCACTGCTATGAGATCAGTGTAATACTCCCTTGTGTGAAAGATTTATACTACAAATAGCTTGTTGTCCTTTATCTGCTAATGGAGGCAGCATCATCTGGGTACACCCTAATGAGCGATGCTACAATTAAGCTTGAGGTTGTCTGGTGTTAGGACACAGTTTGAAATTTGTTCCAAGAGAAATTAACTTCATGCTGGCTAATTAGACAGGATGTAGAAACGTCCACACCGGGTTTCGTGGCTCTTTTCTGTCAGATTGCTCTGCAGCAACTCCTGGATTAAAGAGGAATGACTGTTTTCTATAGGCCTGACTCCTGTTGTCACAGCTGGCTTTGTCACTGAGGAAGATTCAGCAGATGTAACAAGAGGCTGGTCTTCATTTGAAGCCTGTATGATGCCAGGTCCTGCAGCAGCAGCAGCAGCAGCAGCAGCAGCGGCAGGGCTGCCCCGTGCTGCACATATGTAAATAAATACATATAGTTAATGCTAGAACTAACAGAACACACATTCTGCTGGTTCCTCATATGAAAGACCTTATGAGTTTGAGCTGTGGTTGTAAAAAATAAATGGCACAGAGGCTTTTGTGAAAAGCTAAAATCAAAATTCTAGATTGATGTCAAAGATGGTCTGATGTTTGTTGCTGCCAGGGAATAACAACAATCTGCAGTCACTCTTATCTTTATCTTATATTTTATCTCAGAAGTGATACGTTATATAAGACAATATTAATCCCTTCAAGTCAGAATTGAAATAGGAAACTCAGGCCAGATATTTCAATCCCCAGGCTAAAATCAACATGGCAGCTTAATCACAGTGCTAACATACTTATAATTCAATGTGGTATTAACCTAACCTCAAATTCATGTGGCAAACAGATGAACTTTTAATCTAAGTGAGCAATTTTCATTTGCTCAGGTCGGCTGCTGAGTTGCTAGCTAACAGTATTTTTTGAGATAATGCTGTATTTGCAACACATCAGTAAGGCTGTTATTGCAAGCAGTTGAGCTGTTGTTATTCTGATTTGGATATATCAGGAATTTTTGACAGCTACAATACCCCCTGCTTCATGAAGTTGCAGACGTGTCAACAAACCAGTGGCAATATAACTGCACATTGATGCTAACATAACTAGCAGTTGTGTAGCAATCATATTCATTATTGAGTCCAATTTAGTTTAGTACACTACTAAAAAACATCCATATAGCATTTTTATCTAGTTTTGTCAAATGAACTGTTAAAAATACTGTATGTGACTTGATAGCAAATAGGCAATTTAGTATTGTGACTGCAAGTATAGAAATGGGTTTACTGTAGCTATCGCACAGTGATGTTAAGAATGCTCCCAGGACAGGAGGGTTTCCCATTCTTTCCTTTCTGCTGATGTCGTGTGAATGCAGAACAACACTGGCTCCTGTGCAGACAATAGAATTTAAGATGAAGAAACTCCACCCTGGAATTGTGGCAGTTTGGATTCTGACAGGGACTGGTCCAAATAATAAATCTAGCTATTCAATCCAGAAAGCATGGATAGTTCTCAGCCTTAATGAGCAGACTCACTGATACTGTGTAGCACGACTGCTAGTGAACTAGTGCTGCAGTTTACCTGGGAGTCCAGATTGGACAAATTCATTAGCACACGGCTGTAAACTGTGAGAGAAACAGACAAATGTCAGACTTTGTTTGTGTAGGACTTGGTGATATGTTCTACAAGCCTGACCTGTTAACTCCTCTGGAATGTTGGCTGGATGTGTGAATAGACATGAGCAGAAATTTGATTTCAGATCTCTACCTGTCTCTGACAGCTGGTCTCCACATGTATGGCCAGGATGCTCTGAATAAACGATGTCAGGTGTGTGTGTAAAGACAGATCCAGTTTGTTTTCAATATAGCTGCTGAGCTAGAATTCAATCTTAAAGACATGTGGGCCTTGGTTTCTATTGGGTGACTGTGCAAATGAACAGGTCTCTCATCCACATCTGAGGCTGGTGTTTCTCGATCCAGCCTCGAGCCTGACAGTGCAATGGATTTGTCCCGATATTCCACCAGAATTTTATGAGATTCCTTTATATATGAGGCCTTCAGTGACTATATGAAAGACTGAAACCTGCTTTTCTTGATCCATCCTGCTCCTGACAACGCAGTGTTATTTATCCTGGCATCCTACCAGCATCCTCCATGAGCTCATAGAATTCCTGGATAAAATTTCAGTCCTCAGTTCACATTATATTTCCCTGATGAAGAAGAAAAGAAGCATATATTCACGTTGATTTTGTTTAGTCTGTCTTTCAGAGAGAGATTTGTATTTACAGCTGCTTTTGGTGCCACCTGTGTTTGACATTGTTTACCTGGTCAAACCACAGGAGTGGCACACGTGTTTAAATAAACCTTTCAGAACAGGCTTAACACAATGAACACACCCTGAGAGCATCTGCAGAAAAACAGCACGTCATTCTGCATTCTTTTAATTCCAGAAAATCATAAATACACTTCATCCTTTGTTGATCACTATCTGTGCAGCAGCAGAGGGTTACTGTAAGTGACATTACAGGCCTTGAATGTAAATCATAGGCATCTTTGTAGCTGAGACACATTGACATCACTTCACCACAGGAGATAATTATCAGTGTCTTATAGGGATGGATGATCAGACAGTGGCTTATTAATTCCAGCTCAGATTAATGCCACAGGTCACATCAGTTGGATCAATATTGTGCCTGAAACTGCCTGTTGACCCTTTGGCGATATGCTCACCACATGTTCTTTAGAGGAAGCCAGCCCTGTGGCTTTCCAAAAGTACAAAGAAAGATGCAGAATATCAGCTCACCCAAGTGCATCACCAACATCATGAGCAGTAAGACATTCATCAAAGTTGACTACAGCACCTTCACAAAGAACCCGTCCAGTTTTATTTTGAGGATTTTCAGAGGGCAGTTCATACTTTTATCAGCTCTAGGTTCGACTATAACACTTTGTATGTTGGTGTAAATCAATCATTACTTTCTCATCTTCATTTAGTCAGAATCAGAATCGAATCTGAATCAGCTTTATTGGCCAGGTGTGTTGGACACACGAGGAATTTGACTCTGGTACATCAGCTCTCAATGTGGATGTACATATCCTCATGCAAGGGGCAAGTAAACAGTAAACCAGCATAAGGCTGTGTAGTATAACAAAATAAGCAGTATTAACAGCAACAAACAGTGCAAACAATGCAGAATAAGCAGTATAAACAGGCAGTAAACAATGCAGACAGACAAGGAATGCTCATTGAAATGAGATAAACAGGAATAAAGATAGAGTACTTAAAACTAGAGACCTCTACAAATCTGTATAATCTGTACAAGGTATATTTACAGGTGTTGCACTGAGAGTTAAAGTCCAATCTTACTATCGTGCGTTAAGTGTTCATCAGAGCGACAGCCTGGGGGAAGAAACTGCCCCTGTACCCGGTTGTCTTGGTGCACAGTGACCTGTAGCGCCGTCCAGAGGGGAGGAGTTCAAACAGATTGTATCCGGGGTGTGAGGGGTCTGCAGTGATCCTCTCTGCCCTCCTTTTGATCCGTGAGGTGTACAGGTCCTCCATGGAGGGCAGGCTCACACCAATGACCTTTTCTGCAGTCCTCACTGTCCAAAATTCTGCTACTCTTGTCATTACTCATACACATAAATATGATCATATGACACCTGTTTTGCACTTACTCAGTTGACTTCTGATACATTATAGAATTGATTTTGAACTTCTGTTCATTTTTAATGCCCTACATGGTAAAACTTCATCCTACTTAGCTGAGCTTCTGGTTGCCCGTACACACTGTAGAGATCTCATGTTCTCCAACCAAATTCTTTTGGATGTCCCGAGATCGAGGTGGAAGCCGGAGTAAACACACTTATATGATTATGTGTTGGCAGTTGTGGCACTGTTGCAGGAGGGCTGGTTCTCTCTGGCTCTCTGCTGTCATATAATATGTGTCACAAGGCATGAGGTGGAGCAGTGTGCAGGAGTTTTACGCTGAAAGGCATGTGCCTCAAGGCTGTGTGCATGTGCTGTGAAGTGTACTCTGTGTCAGGAATGATGATGTATGTGTTTACACGTGCTTGAAGTGTTTGTAGAGGAAAAGATAGACTTAGAAGAGACAGGAAAAATACTGGTGCACCTGGATGTGTGCATTTCTATCGAGCTATGATGGGTGAGTGCATCAAGGCCAGGCTGATAGTGGCCAGTCACTGTGCTCCGTCTGGCATAATGGGTTAGCAGTGAATGACAAATGATCGGCAATAGATTATGATCAAGAGCGTAGCTAAACATGAACCTATTGTCTATTAATCTGTTAATCTTGTAATCCTAATTATTTATTGATACAATTATTCAAATTTTTGTCCTATGTAAGCAAAACACACACAAGCAAAAAATGTTACACTGTAACTCATCAGTTCATTTTGTGTTCAGCTTGATAATTATGGGTAATGAGTATTGGTTAGTGCTTTTCTAAAGGTTTATCAGGAGTTAACAGAAAGTCATTCTTCTGTAGCTGTTGCTGCCATGCTGTCACTGCAGTGGTGCCCCAGCACTGCTGAGTGAAATAACAGTGGACACAAGTGGTGGGCAGGTTCAGACTGGAGTCAGGCTGACACCACAGCTCTTCTTACTGGGATAAATACTGGCTGACCTCACTGGTGCTAAGCCCTTGTGCTGGGGCTACACACACACACACACTAAATACACACAGAGGTAATTAAGCCTGCAATGTGGTGTGGGCTTGTGACATTTCCCTGCAGCCTGCTGTTTTACATGGGGCTTTGATGAAGGCAGGAATGGCATGTTGTTTGACTCCACAGACGGAACACTTTGCAATACACAGTTTTCAGATAGTCATAGCTGGTATTTTCTGATTGAGACTGTAAAATATATACATTATATTATGTATAAATTTGATCCTTTTATGGTGGAAGCTGTGCATAAACTGCATTGACACTGTCTTGGGACACTAACTCATATGTTTTTTTCAGTGTTACACTAACCTTAACAATATGCTTACTGGCCGCCACCAAAGTGAAGATAATGTTTTTGCCAGCGTTAGCGTTTGTTGGTTTGTTTGTTCACAGCAGAACTCAAAATGTAATGACTGGATTTTGATGACAATTGGTGAGGTAAGGTGTGGCCCACAGAGCAACTGACTGGACTTCGGTGCTGATCCGTATCACCATCCAGTTCCTGGAAATTTTTAAAAATGATTCTTCACCATTGTGAGTTTCTTCCATCTGGTCATTTTAGGGTTTCTTGCAGTAAGGACTAAATGCTTTTTCGTCTCAGTGGCAATGGGCCTGCTAAATTCTTGTCACAATTTTGACTAATTGAACTGAACTGAAAATGTCTCCGCTATTTGCTTGGGTTTTTTTTTGCTGATTAGGTTGCTTGTCTGTATTCACCTGGCTGCCATAACCCCTTCTGGGGGACAATAAAGATTGATTTATTGAGTTTTGGGAAGGCTGTTGACTTTATGTGAGAGCCCACCTTGTAGCAAAAGTGTGGGACATTTATTTAGCTGTCCATGGCATTTACTAATTACTCATTTCTGTAGTTTATCTTGAATAAGTCTTAAACTAATGATGGCGTCCATGTGAATCCAAATGCCAGTGGTAGGTTTTCATTGTCAAAGAATCATATTATCAGGGTAAAATTATCACGTGAATATTGCTTTTAGGTGCAATGGCATTATGGGAAAACAGATCTGTCTTGGCGGATGTTTGCTCTCTCTTAGTGCTGTCTAGTTTGCCATTTACCAGAGTTGGAGTACAAGGTACTGTACAAGATGTTGGTGTACTTAGCCTTGCTTAGCTTAAAGACTGGAAATGGGAGAAACTGGTAGCTTAATCAAAAGCAAAAAAATAAATAAAGGAATTTATTATGGCTGAATGAAAACAGAAGTATGGCATTGTGTTCAAAAAGAAATGAGAACCCTCAGACTTTCCTACTGCAGATTGCTTTCCTCCAAACGTTTCACATCCATTAGGTTATACTTTATTCATTCCTCCTGGCGTACCTCTCAGGTCCAGTATGCACCACGGAGCTCCCCAATAATAAGTCCTCTTTGCTGAACATGCTGAGTGTGTGACATTTAGGTGTGACATCAGCCTTCAAGGTCAGCCATGCATTTTGCAGGGAGGTCTACGATACAGTACACAGAGTTATGTTACAGGCTGTGTTCAAGCAGCAGTAGCATGTTGACTAAGTAACTGCAATGTAATTAAATGAGCTGCCATTATAAGGAAACGTTCCTTTAATTCTTAATGTATTTTCTACAACCTATTCATGTATTTTGTATTTTAATTAATCATTTATTTAATTAACATTTACTTTGGAACTCCATAATTAGCAGCATTAAATAACTTCTGGTTCTATTATTCATTCATTTTCTACCGCTTAGGCCCTGAATGGGGTCACGGGTGGGGCCGGAGCCAATCCCGGCCGGCAATCGGGTGAAGGCGGGGTACACCCTGGACAGGTCGCCAATCCATCGCAGTGGTTCTATTATTTTGATGTTTTACTTATCAGCACTATAATTACGAGCCACTGATGAGCATGTGTTACAAGCAAATATACAGTATCTGTATATTTGGAAGCCATAGTCATTTGCAATTTGTGTTGGAGCAGTGTTCACAAATAAATTTTGTGAAATGTGTTAATATGAATGAGTGGAAATGATCTCAACATGCAAACTGCAGCTTGTATGTAGAAAATTTGGTTAAACTGCATTATGTAATAGTTGTTATAGTAGTAGTTTAGGCATTATGCAGAACCTTTCTGATTTTGTGGTAAGAAGCAGCTTTCTGTCTGAATGTCCATGTGGAACTCCTAATCTATTAAATATGTCACAAATAAAGGGAAAGCCAACATAAAGTGTCTACTATGGCATTGGTCTACTATGAGAAGATGAACAGCAGTATTCACTTTCACATTCACCATTTTCGTGGAGAATACTCTCTAAAACCACTACAAAATTTCTATAACATATGGTTCACATCATTTTCATCAGACCCTTCAGGGACTCTGTACTCTGTATGGAAGCACTTGCATCCCTTATATTCCATCCTTCAGTTATTTAGGCCTTTGCTTTTGTCATGCAGCTTTCACTGAAGGCTTTTGAGTGTCCCACGTTACTGTATGTCTAAATACTGTTTCAGATGGTGACTTTTGTAGTTTTATGAGGAATGACCTAGAACTCTTCATGCAGAATTCATGATACAGCAGAAGCAGAGGGTAACACACCCTCATGTATGCACAGGGACACAGAAACAAATGTCTTATTCAGTTCACAGATCTCCTAATTTAACACTCTTCTGAATAACTAACAAATACATCAAATGAAAGCCATGTGTATTCTCAATCTCAAACTGTGCTTTATGAAACCAGCTGACAAAAATCTGAGGACTTGATGTTTGATCTTATTGATACTCAAGATTCTCTTTATCTTTCACCATATGTATGGAAGTCTGCTCTCTGCCGTACAATAATAAAATCTTCCATGTAACAGAGACTTCTTTCTGCGATTGGAGGCACTGGCGAAATCACTTCATCATACATCCAGCTGTCAATTTACCCACCCATTTTGGGCTGCTTATTTGTGTCTGGGTGGCCATGGGGTAAGCAAGGTACACCAGATGTCCCTCTCACCCATAACATACTCCTGTCATTCTTGTGAGATCCTTGCATGATGTCCTCATGCCAAATAAGACATGTAATCCATCCAGAGCCTTTTGACTCCATCCTAGGGTATTTTTTCTCTTGGACATACTTGTAATACTTTCACAGGGACATGTCCGGAGGGGAATCCTGGTGGATCCTGTGGCAGATCAAATGCTGGGCTACTTAAACTGACTCCTTTTAGTGTGAGGGAATGAAGGAGCAGCTGTTCTTCTACAACCTTCCTCTGGATTTCAAAACCGCTTACCTTGTCCTTAAGGGTAAGACCAAACACCCTGTGATAGAAATTATCCATCCATCCATTATCTATTCCGCTTATCCTGAATAGGGTCACGTGGGGGCTGGAGCCAGTCCCAGCTGGCATCAGGTGAGAGGTGGGGTCCACCCTGGACAGGTGTGATAGAAATTTTATTGTTTTATTCTTAATCAAATTTTTTTAAGTCACAAGACAGAGTTCGTTAACCATGGTTCAGGGTTAGAATCTAGAGCAACTGTTTAGTCGAGAACCCTGCCTTTGAGCTCAGCTTCTTTTTCATTATGGTGCTCACATTGCTTCATCGTGGGTATTCCGCTTGAATTGACTCTGTTAGCATGCTACGTTTTTGGTTAGTGGTTCACCACCTTGTTCTGAGAGTAGTCAAGCTTCCAGCATCATCTGTTTGACAGAAACATTCAGATTAAAAAAAATATTGTCTGACAATATTTTTTTAGGCAACAGTGAACAAATAAATTGACATTCAGACTGTCAGCACTCTCTCCCTCTCTCTCTCTCCAATTGGTTACTTACTGTACTGTCATTCACTCAGACCTTGAGTTAATGATTTAATTCCAATTATAACACAACATTTTTAAAGAGATGAAAATATGTTCTAGTGGAGCTATTTGTAAGGGCTATATAGAGGAAACAGGAAATGGGTCTTTGTGTTATTCAAATGCATCATGGGAATGTGTCTTGGGAGCTAACTCTGCACTTTAAACCTTGATCAGATTACTGCTGTGTAGGGAGAGGGAGAGATCAATGGTTTCAGTGAATTATTCATCAGTTCACTTTCTCCTGAGTGTGCATGTGTTTTGTGTATTCTTGTCTTATGACTTATGTATTTTATTGACACTGGATTGTTGGCTATGGCTGTCCAATATTACACACACTGCTGTGCACTAATATGAGTCTTAAGATCTTTATGCTCACTTCTGCCATTGAAGAAACATTCTAAACACACTTCCCCCCTCCAAAACGTTCTCTTTCCTTTTCACCATCTTATATCCTATTCTCCTCTGCTCTCTCCTTTTTATTTGATCTCTGTCTCAATCCTAACCCTTTCTTTCCTTTTCCACCTATCTCATCTTCTCTTCTTTCCTTCCCTCATTGTTTCCTCTTGTTCTTCCTTTCTGCTTCTCTCCTTTTCTGTCCCATTTGTTTCTCCTATTTCTTGTGTCTAGTTTTTTCACTTCCTCTCTCTTCTTCTCCCCCATTTCTCGTCTGCTCTCCTCTTCTCTCCTCCTTTCTTCCTCTCCCCAGTGGCAGAATCAATTAACCAGATTACCACAGTCAAATCACAATGCATGCCATGTTTTCAAAGTAGGAACCTAAATGTAGGTCAGACTAATGATTTTTTTTTTTCTGGTGTTAATTCTCCTCATAAGATGGAGGGAAAGCTGTTATGAAGACCTAGATTTGCTTAATGTTGCTGATGATCACTAATCTTTAACATCAGCTGTGCAGCACTACACAGTGGACAAATTCTACTTTAGGATGAGAACTTGAGTTTACATTTAACATTAGATACAAAATAGTTTTAGAGTTAATAGTTTTAGAGTTAAGGTTGTGTTTTAGTACATTTTTCTTTTGTTGACATGCTAAATACTGCATGTTGCATGTTTAATTATGTGATGTTGAACTATAGGGTGTTTCCCTGTTTATTCACACAAGTAATTGCGATCATGTAGGCGCACACATCAAGGCCATAATTTCAATCAGATCTGTTGTTTGCGAACTCAACACTTCCCTCATGTTTACCTGCTGTTATGTTAAATTGAAGATAATGTACATTTTCATAACATTATAATGAGTCATGTCATACCCAGTACTTTATTTGTTGTTTTTCACCAGAATGGATGCTCTCACCCCTTAATTAATGCAGTCTATTTTACTTTGCCTTTTTTTTTAAATTGGAATTAAGCTATCAATAAAATTAATTGCTTCCTGGACAGATGTTTCACATTAAAAGATGATGAGCTCAAAGGTTATTATTCCTGCCTTTCATTCTTTGTCTTTCAATATGAAAATCTTGAATTATGTTCAATATGTTTTACAGCTTTTTATTTGCTGCTAAGCTACTATTACTGGAAGTCAACACTTCTTGCAGGTGTTTCACATCAGATGGCACTATTTTTCCTTTTGCCAGAAGGCTTTTTATGTCAAGCTATAATTCAGTAATTAATCTGTTATTCTAATTCTAATAATTAGAATTAGAATTAATAATTACTTCCTTTCAAGTAGCTCCAAGGTCGGTAAATTCAACCAGTGGTCACTGCGTCTTCCCCCACACAACCGCATACAGTCCCTAAGGAGAGAAATTAATTCCAACATGTAGCGCAGCTTTGACAATAACATCATGGATCATTAATCCGCTCATTAACCAGCATCACATCACATGCTGCTGACACACTGGCCTCAAGCAGTCAAAACAAACACGTACTGTGCTCCGGGGGAATCCATCCTTGATGGACTGATCATTGACTCCCCCAGGGCGCTTCATAGGCCGGCTGCTTGTAGGTTAGACCCGGTCAGGTAAAACAGCGAGTCCCTGTAATGAACCTTCCCGGACATGCAGTAACCTCAGGCCCTGTTCTTTTCTCCACATCCTCTGGGCACAGCTCAGCAACAGGAAGGAAAATACAGTATATCCACAAAACCTGGTGCAGTCAAAACATTACGCTCTTACAACGGCACTGGTGGATGTCAGGCAAGCTCACATGAACACATAAGTGCCTGGAGAATATGGCCATTCAAGGAAATCCCTAATCTATCACTTAATACTTTACATTATTGGAAAAAAAAGTCTCAGCAGCAAAAGTTGGCAAGACTTGTATAAACCAAGTAGCTTCTGCCTAGAAGTACTAGAATGTAGGTACATCTAATTTTTTTGAGCTTTTAATCATGTTTAAGATTATAATCCACCACTGTAACATTGTAGATAGGTCATCAAACAAGGAAAAGCATGTCATGGGCACTTTAATAAAGCATATGCAAAATGACACATTAGGTTGACAAAAAATGCTGCAATATGCACAAGTCTGCTAGAATCTCTACTCTACATTAAAGGAAAAAGAAAGGTTTAAATGAAAGAGGGAAAGAAAGATAATCTTGTTCTTGACTGTGAAGATGTTTTTATGCTGAATAGAAGCCTATGCAGATATCTTTCTTCCTGCTTTTTGGTGCTTTATCTTTGCCTAATTAAAAAAAGATGTGACAAAATGAGCTATTTCCTTCTTGCAACATTGTTCTTTGGCTGAAGCTACTTGTTTCAGTGTCAAACAAGACATGCTCCTCTAGAGAACATTGCAGAAAGTTGTTGCGAGACTATTGCAAAATTAAATCCCAATTGTCGTTGATCTCAGTTCGAGGGAAAAAAGCAGCTGGGTCATAGTGGCATTTATTCAAACTGCACCAGAAATTCTTATGAGAAAAACCCAAAGTGGCAGCTTTAATTATCTTATTTGGCATCTTGAGTCTAATAACTTTCACCATGTGGCTGTAAGTTGTGTTGTGGCTTCATTATATTTGACTTAGCTGGAAGTGGCAGTGTCGTGTTTTGCTCCCACTTTTGGATTTGTTGTAGACGCCACTTGGCAGCTGTGGTGCTGGATGATTTGCAATGCAGATCCGGTGTCTTTTTCTCTCCCTCACACCACACACACACACACACACACACACAAGTGGTGCCTACTGCTGAGTCACATGGCAAAGTCCACCATACACGCTGTTCCCTCGAAGCTTCCTACCTGCTGAGCACTTCCTTTTGTTTTTGTTTCTGTGATGATGTGCCACAGCTTCAGACAACAGAGAAAGAAAGGAGAGAGCAACAGAGGATGTGAGAGATGGAAGGGCATGGTGTTAGATAAAATGAGGCCATTCTCAATGCTCAGTCCCTGTCCCTCTGTCTCAGTTCACTGACAATCAGTGCAGCTTTTATATATTCTTGTGGTACATTTTGTCTGTTATTTTTGGTATTTTTTAATAACATCCTCTCTTGGCTCCTGCTGGTTTGGTGTGACCTAGTAGATACCCATTTACCTATAGTGTCAAGGTTCTGAATGCAGGTCATGCTGTGCTTGTTCTCTGTCTACTAGGGTTCAAGTGAAATCCTTTGTTTCCTGGTCAGTCCTTAAACCTTCAAGAGCTGATACACTGTGGTCAGGATGGTAACACAATATATAAGTACTGAGATATTTCACTGGACAAGTGAACCATCTGAGATGCTTTTAGCACTGAAGAGCATGTGATAGTAAGCAAAGTAGTCTAATTAGGATTCACCCCCTGGAGAACATGAAATTTTGTAGCTACTTTAAGGTCTTGGAAATATATCAATAGATCTTGAAAATCTTCACTCAAAACCACAAATATAAAACTGATGGTAGTACTTGAGGAAAAGTCATTGGATCACCAAAATGATAGGATATATCTTCTGGAAACTATGACTGTCTATCAACATTTGTGCCAAAATGTCAAGTAGATTTTCCCTTTGACAAAAGAAAACTTTGGCCTATTGATGGTGCTAAATGAGCAGTTAATGGATCACCAATACCATAAGGATTGATCCTCTGAGAGCCATGAATTAGTCTACTAGATTTCATGTCAATTATCATCAGCCAGTTGTCATCAAGACATTTCACTCCAGATGACGTACTGAAATATTTTATTTAATAAATGAGAACTATGACATGCTGATGGAGCTAGATGAAAAGACAGAGCATAACCAAAGTCAATGAGGTTCATCTTCTGGGGACCGCAAATGTCTGTACTAAATGTCATAGTAAACCAACCCTTAGTTGTTGAGATATTTCAATCTGAATTGGTGGACAAAACATCTGACAGTGCCACCTCTAAAAGCTTGGTGCCAGCTTTGCTAATACATTATATTTAGGCTGATCTCCCATAGGAGTGGCCACTTATGGCACGTCATCTGGTTCAGTCATGCACTGAATGCAGCACCAAATGAATCTGCCTAATTACTTCACCACTGTGGAAGTGTCCATTGTTTTATTGGGGCCCAGATCATGGAGAGAGTTCAGCATCATTGCCCTAAAGTTACCCTAAACCAGCTGAATGAAGAATGAGCTCATTGTTCCAGTCTTTCCACTCTACATATAATGTTCAGTCACATTACACAACCATTTACTATATGCTTTGGCCATAGAAATTGTTTGAGAGTAGTGAGCTGTCAAGTTATGCTGCATTATATATTATTACATTATGTGTCATGTTGGCTCATTTCACACTTGTTCACAGAAAACCAAAAACAGACACATTCAGAGGTCAGTCACCATCCATCTGCCCTTAAAACCTCAGACACATTCAGAGGTCAGTCACCATCTATCTGCCCTAACAGTGTAGCAAAGTGCTTAAAAGGTCCCGTTTTATACATTTGCATTATTTTTCCTACCACCCTCCTGTTCAGGATGTCAACTGTGCCCTTATCTTTGTTGGTATAAAGCTGGTTTGATTACAGCAACACCAAATAATCTCTGAGTCTAAGTGTTGCCACTTGCTGGATATTGATTGCATATCAGCTTTAATCAATGGTGAGGGTCAAATTCAGATACCAACAAACACACGGTAGCTCAATAAGAGTTCTCCATGAACATAAATCAGGAGTCAGATGCATGTCTGTGGAGAGTCTCAGTCATCCCGGTCATGATATATAGTCGATAAAAAGTTAAAAGTTGGCAGCTGGTCTTGCTTGAGGTTCTTGAAGCATCAACTGATTAGGTGTGACTGGAGCACCACTACTTGTTTAACTCACAAAACTAACGCTATTTGAATAACAGCATTGGATGGGAAACTGCATTTATTTGCATTGTCTTTTGCCAGTGATCTCAATATCTGGTTAAAGTTTGTGGTCTTGTAGGAAACAGCTTACTTTGTGTGAACAACTTCGAACTATGTCAAAAATAAGCTATTTAATTTCTACAATTGCTGTTGACATTCCTAAACCTTTAGCCCAACTAAGGCTCTAGGTATTGTACTTTTTAACCATTTTTATAGTAGCATTAATTGATTCTTTTGGCTACTTGGGGGAATCTTTAGAAAAGCTTTACAAAATTGATATGGCTCACATGCTAACACCACCACAGTTGCTTGCTTACATGTTTAGGTGAAGTTAAGTGGCATTCATTTGGAGTCATATTTGTTGTCACCTGATAAAAATAAGTCCCCTTTTCAATTAACGTTTAGCTGTGTTTTGGTCTCTTCACAACTTTCTTCACAAGTTAGTTCCTAGTTTTGTCTGTCTGCTGACTGATGCTCACTTGATAGCTTACAGTGGGTTTAGCTCATGTTTTTTGTTGTTTTGATCCATGGCCAGAATGCTAGAATTTTCATTTAGTAGAAATACTGATTAGTGCAGATTACTGTACCTTCATTATCTTCTAAGATAAATATTAATATTAGCATCCTCTAATAGCTCAAATTCTCATGCATAATTCTGTAATTACTGTTAATACTGAAAATATTGATTAGTGCAGCTTTACTCTGTAAAATGCTGTGGAAGTGCTGCTGAAAAAGATGGATGAAACGCTATTTATGTACCCTGATGCAAAAAAATAACCAGAGGGAACAGAGTTTTTTCCTGCAGAAAATTTGAACATACCTGTACAGTAGAACCCCCATTCGGGGTATGTCACTGGGCTGCCAAAGATGAGTTTAGAGTGGACTGAGAGGAGTGGGACACACTTGGTGACAGAAGGAGGTGTCATTCTCTTTAAGCTGCACATGCTTCTATTTATAACAGATAGCTGAAATAACTTAGAGAAGTGGGAGAGAGAGAGAGAGAGAGAAAGAGAGATACATAGGTAATCATATGACCCACAGCTCATTCCACAGATAGAGACGGACAGAGCACCACTCTATGTCCCATCTGCTATTACACCAGAGCTGCAGAGCGTAAAGAGGATGTGTCGCGACACCATTAGAGAACTCTGAATAGATTTATTTATTTTGTTATATCGTTTGTGATTATTATCACTGAAGGACATAACAATATATCATATCTGAGTGAGCTGAGTTGACAGCTGGATGACAATGCCAGAGGAAAAAGGTAATTATGACCTTCAGTAACCTTTGATTAACTGTATGGGGTGTGCTCACCAGTGGGAGAGGAAAGAGTAGCCAATGATTTGTTTCACTTCTATCATAAGTAGATATGACTCAATAAACAGAGCAACAGATAATAAACTATTGTAAAATTTAAAAAAACACCTTTAATGAGATATATACAGTGCCACATGCATACAATCATGTACACACAGAAACATACACACAACCTTTGACTGTGTCTCAGTCCTAGCCAAGGACTGTGTATACTGGGTGTGTGATGTAATAGCTGGCTGGTTGTCAGCAGCCTCAGCGACGCCCGTCACTACTGAGAGACCGCCAGTAAACAAA
>NW_018127905.1:524205-546048 GCF_001952655.1 Monopterus albus | reverse complement strand
AGTCTACTGTGAAGTTGACAAGGAGCCAGTCAGCAAGAAATGTAGTGGCTGCCATCCTAAATAACGAATGGCGAATGTGTGCAGCACCCAAGATAATACCATAAACCCCACCCAATATCGTACCACTGATGACAAAATTTATTCGAGGACGGCCAAATGTAGCGAGTCTTACTAGCCAGACTGTTCCTAGCCACCAGGCTAGTAGTAGCAACGTTACAGAAAGAACCTTAACGCTAGCTTAACACTAAAAGTTGTACTCTCACAGGTGTCTGAAAACTACTCGCTACATTTGGCCGTCCTCGAATAAATTTTGTCATCAGTGGTACAATATTGGGTGGGGTTTATGGTATTATCTTGGGTGCTGCATGCATTTGCCAATGTGTTAATTATTTCTTCGTTATTTAGGATGGCAGCCACTACATTTCTTGCTGACTGGCTCATTGTCAACTTCACAGTAGACTGAGCAAACGAAAAATGCACAGTTAAGGCACAAGATGGCACACGCGTTGATGACCTGAGGTTTCATTTCATATATATATATATTTAGCTTTTCATTATATATATATTCAGACTTTCATTATATATTCTCAAGATTCATTCAATATATTCAGCTTTTCATTATATATATATATTCAGACTTTCATTATATATATTTTCAAGTTTCATTTAATATATCCAGCTTTTCAATCCATATTCTCAAGTTTCAATCAATATATTCAGCTTTTCAAAATAAACTACAGTGTTTGTGTTCATTGTAATGAAGGAACATGACATCCAATGTCACACTGTGGCTCACTGATGTGCTTTTCATAGCTGTGGACAACAATGGAGCCGTGTGTCACAGATATATTAGGCTTTGAAACACAAACAATACCTTTTGTGGTTCATTGCTGGTTTTGGTCTTTTGTAAGGGTGTGTATTCCTTTCCTGTCACATGATTTGTTCCATATCTCAATACATGGTCCATGTTTCCATACAAAACCAATACAACAACATTTGTAATGTTATCCCGTTAGTTTTAGTTGTTTTTTAATTTTGATTTAGCCTCTATTTGAAAAACTATGTATACAGTACATTAAAGTGTATGTGTTTAGGATATAAACCCAAAAAAGCAGTTTTGCATTTCAAGCAGCAAAAACCAAATTCATAAAACATGTCTACTCTTACAGTGAGCACAGCAGTGGTGCACAGTAAACCGTTGTATTGTGTTCACATGCTGCTTCACCTTATCATACAGTACTATTTCACTTGTATTATGTGGCATTCATGTAGGCGGCAAAGTAAGAATTTCATTGTACTGTACAGGGAAACACATTTCCTAACTGTGCATATGACAAAACACTTTGACCTTTGACCACTTTGACCTTAGAATGTATTTTTCACTGAAATCCTGCTGGCTTGTTACTGTTTACCTCAGCTTCAGAGTCACTGCTATTTCTGTAAATCCCACATTATCAACAACACAAGCGTGTCCTTGCAAATGAACTAGCTTCAGTTATTGGCTTCAGCTGGGTGGAGTTATCAGCTGTGCTCTGAAAATAGCTGCTCACAGTAACGCTGTTCTTTGCCTCAAGATTACTGCTCTCACAGCATTTTTAGAGCAAAGTTTCAGGAAGTTCTGGTTTGTTCTGCACTAACTTCTGAGCAAAATATGTTTCTGTTCACATTGTAAAATGCAATATAGTAGGTTTTTCTCTGTAAATACCTGCTTGCTGTAACTGGAAAGAAGATTGATGAGCGCAACCAGACTGAGGCAAAACAATAAAGTCGCAGGCTGTAAAACCAAAACAATGACAGGAAATACCTTGAAATACTCCACAGAACCTAGAGGAAGTGAAGCGTTGGATCATGAGTTCATCACAATGAGTTGCTCCTTTAACATTACTTATAGTTATTTGACCCAGTGTTAATATAAAAAAATGGATCAGTGCAGCTTTAAAATCTACAAATTCATACATTAATCATGTCCCGTGTGTTTGAATTCAACTGCAGTTGTACTGGCGTCTGTCTCTGGGATGCTAAACCTGCTTGGCATATTCCAGTGTTTCTGCACCAGCTCTGATCAAACAGCTGACACAGTGCTTTCTACAAAGAGACGATTCATGAGTCATGCCGTTTCCCTCTGGGTTGAAACAAACGGCCTGCAAACACGCAGCTCCACTCACTCACACTCTTTTATTTCATCCTACACTGCCCTTTGTGTTCGTCCCCAATCAGCTTTCTACATGAGCAGGTATTAGATTAGCAAAGCATCCCTCACATGCACATACACTGTAACGTGTAGAGCTATTCAGTGTTTGTCTGCTTCACAGTGTCTGTGCTGCAGTCACATGATCTCTGTTATTATGCAACACTTTCACATAAACAGACAAACGTGGAGAGCATCATAATAACTTTCTTTATTTTTGTTCCTTCTCTTTAATATTTTGCCATCTCATGGTTGATATCTGAAAATGCTGAAACAGTTAAACAAAGCATGATGTGGCAAATTCTTCATAGGACTCAACAAGCATAGAAGAAGAAGAAAGGGCTGTAAATCAAATTTATCAAACATAAAGTATTCGTTCTTATTCCCAGACAAGACAATTCTTTAAATGCCAGCATTTTATTACATTTAATTATTTTATTACATTCAATTTATATTTAACATTGTTACTTTTTACAATATCTGTGGTTTGCAGGTACAGTTTGGTTAAGGCAATGGAAACTTGGTTGGGTTTTTCCCCTTTTGGTTGGACAAAGAAAACAATTTCTCCTTTTAGTGGATCTGGCTATATATGTGCACAGGGTTAGTGTTATGTGGAAACAGGAGAGAGTCTTCCGGACCAGACCAAACCATAAGAAACAGCCCCAGACCAAAAGATCAGAAGACATTTTGACAGTGTGTGCCCACTTCATATAGTGTGGGATCCTACTGGAATTTGGACATAGTAGAGAGGATATGAGATAGTTTTGTCTTGAGGCAACTACATGGAAATGTTCCAGTAGAGCCAGCTGCAGTAACACATAGGCTCATGTCTGTTGGCGGTGTTTGTCATCCACATGGAAAAATTCACTCACTCATCTGTCACAAGAATGACAGGAATCATATGTTTTCAAACAACGAACATATTCATTAGAATGCACACGTGTTTCCGCTTAACTTTGGGTCACTACTGTGATTTACGATTGATTTAATTATGTCCTGGTTGCTGCAATTATAAATAATATTACTAGTATGGTGCTGTATATGATGATGTATTTCCAGGGTTAAAGTGTGCCAAATTCTGTCACTCAGGAAGTGAGTTAGCTGGGTTTATTTACTACGCCTTTCTGTTTACATGATGTGCCCTTGTCTTTATAAGTGCGGCGCCAACAAGTGTGCACTGCAGTCATTTGCCAGAGAGGTCAGAGGTCAGAACTCATAAAGGAGCCTGTGTATGACCACTATGTAATGGATTTTCCACAAAAATACGAATGACACATAATCTACATTTTTGGAGAATGTTCATTACTCATAAGAAAGTGGAAGTCCTCAAGGTCATGAACTTGGCCACCACCAAGCCCCCTGCTGTGGTAACATGAGCACTTTGATGCTCTGTCTGCTCCACCTGCCTCTGCAGATGGTTCACACCAGGCATGTAGCAGACCAGCATGGGATCCCCGTGAGTTGAGGGAACACACTATTTTTAGGAGGTGCTAAAGCATTGCTTCTTGAAACAGCATTTGAGATATAGCTGCTTGTGTTCTGCTGCATTTTCATGTTGCGGCATTAACTAAAGAATGTGTATTTTGTTTCTCTACTGTTGGTGTGAACCTGGCAGTGGGAGGTCCTGCATTTCATTTCCCTCAGCAGTTGTGTGTTCTCATCTGTTTTTGAGCTGTGTGTGGATAAATGCATAGATTCTTCTTCATGGTGCATCAAAGACAGAGACTACATGTCTACACTGTGCCTATGTTTGGGAAGTTGTGTGGTATATATATCCAGGTGGTAAGCTGACAAACTCCATCAATGGTCAGCATATGTTCCCACAGGCTTTCAATGGTGTGACTGTATGCTATACAGACATGTAGTGTTACATTGCTCAGATAGCTGCCTGCCTGGCTCTGACCTTTGAGGGCAGTGGCATCAGTAGTGGCCATTAGCCAGAGACCAGAAAGGCTGATTGATGATATGGACAATTTTGCTCTGGCAGGGGTGGGGAGACATAGGAGGTGGGAGGAATCTACATGCTGCTCAGCATAGCACGGTCGCTCTGTCCTTCATCACAGAAAGAAATCTCATTGCTTCCTTGTTTCCTTACATCACCTGCAGCCACATGAGTTATTTCAATTTCCTAAGAAAACACTTTTCTATCCACTCACAATTTTGAAATTAATTTGTTCCTGATGGAGGCGATTTGTGGCAGCATGTGCTTCAAGTGCATTTTTGGAAACACATTTTTACCAGTGTTGTGTAAAATGATAAACTAATGTGCTAATGTGCAGACGTAATGCAGGAAAACATGAGCACCATCCAGCTAGCAAAACTCAGGGATAAACAGACTTCTTGACAACTAAGTGGCACAATACACTTAAAGGAAAAGGATATAATGTTACTGACTACTGAGGAATTTTTGAAATGCCTGAAACAAGACCCCTAGTATGTGAAAGAGCACTGGGTCAACATGGAGTGAGCAGACCATTCATTATTCGGTTTGTCAGTTAACTGTATCAGTTATAATCAGCAAACCTTTCACACTCCCCCGCTGACAGATTATTGATCTCTTATCACGGCCCACTGTTTGTTGGATTCTAAATCTGGCCCAGAACATCACCTCTTGTCTCCTTTTCATCCATGCCCTCCTCTTCTGCCCTACTGTTTGAAGTAAAGACATTGATCCCCCCCCCAACAGGTGCAAGTGCACACTGGGCCCGATTAAAAGGTAGAACCCACCTCTACTCCCCTATGGCCATCGTTCCCTGCTGCGTACCCTCCTCCTAACCCTTTTCTTGGATTAGTGCTGTTGTCCTTTCCACATGGTTGCTATTAACCCAGTCTTAGACCTTTGTTATGAAGACTCAAGACTTTCTCTCCCAAATTCTTGTCTTTATTGGTTAATATGCCCATATGGACAGTCACCATGGGCAGCTTCAATAAATCCCCATCTTTTTAGCATGATTTTAGCATCATCTGAAATTCTAAGTATCATCATGATCACTGAGACACATTTTTCACTTTCTATTTGAATAAAAATTGGGAATCACACTGTTGAATCACTGGAATATGGCCTAATTAAATAAAATAATAGCAGGTGATCATCCTGAAGAGATCTAAGGAGCTTTGGTGAGATGCTGTTTGTTTTGGACACAAGGATACAGACTGTATAAAGCTGAAAAATGGCTTTGCTCCCCACCGTGGGTGAGAGGTCCTAGTAAACCTTGCTGAAGAATGATTTGCTCCTGTAGGTCTGGGTAGTCTGGGTGGCTCTACTCATTCCACAAGCCAGGCAGATTGCCAATGGGCAAACTTATATGATTCTACTCACACAAAAGCTTCATCTTTTAATGTGCTTCAGACAAAGTGTGAGGCATTACAGAGAGGTGGAAAAGTCAGTAAGAACGCCAGTGTCCCGAATGCTCTTACTGGCTTCCTAGCATTTTCAGTTTTTATACAGTACCAGGGACATTGTCTGGTTTTCACTGTGTTCCCTGATCTAAAGCCACTTACACATATTTCTTAGCTCTGCTCATATCCCATCTTGTTAGTTCCAGCTTTCTTGTGGGCACAACAGAAATGGTGAAGGATGCTTTATGTGAAGTCTGTTTGTCATAATGTCAGAAAAAAGACCAGAGCAGCATTACATTTTACAAAATTATTATACATTACTATCTTGATGTACTACACATTCAAAACCCTTCTTTTGGCCATCACCTGGCTTCTGTGTTTTAATGCACACTATGTTTTACTTATTCAAATGTGCACTAATGTAAATAGATGAAGTAAAGGAAGGCAAGTTTTTATATTATTAATAACTTTAGTATAATCTTCTAACCGAGAATATACATACATAAAAATGTGTGAACTTTTTTTTAATATATATGACATAAAGCATCAACATTAACAAATACACTATATGCCTTATTAACTCTTGCATAAAAACATATTTGCTTTTGTCTTAAAGTGAGACCAGAAGATCAAAAACATGTCTTATCCTCATACATAGTTGGGGTAAAAGCATCGTTAGCTTCACTTAGCATAAATGCTGCTGCATGCAGAAACAGCCAGGACTCTATTTTCTTGGCAATGCAAAGCTGGCATAGCTTTAAATGCAGTCTTTATGCAATTCGCTCTGGGCACAAGTCTATTTTTTCTTGTGTGTGTTGGTGTGTTTGGTATTTCCCTGCCATGAATTAATGCACTTGGGAGGAGAGGAGCAGCTGAGGCCGGTGTTTATGCTGATTAGGCAGCACAGTACAATTAAGACCTGCTCAGACCACATTTTGTTATAAACATGTTTATGGCAGTTTTCTAGGTTAGGAAACAGAAGAACAGGTACCAAAACACTAACTTTGAATAATCCCTTAACTGATCTGCTGTAATTCACTGTGAATAATTTGTGAAATGATCTGAATTATGAAATGGGTGCGATCATTTGGAAGGGCTATTGTCAAATAATAAATAAACAGTTTCTCATGTAACTTTATACACACAGTACTGTATAAATGTGCTCAAACAGGGGTGGCATGCATCATGACGCATCATCCTTATAGGACGCAGCAGCTGCAACTGCTGGTTACGAGACCAGAGTCTTTCTGTCTTCTATGCACAAAAGCTGGTCAGTGATATTAGCCAGACTACTGAGCGAACATTTATGTGCAATATTTGTACAATAAATACTTTTTCATCACAGTTTAGGAATGCAGTGCATATCTGGTAGGGGAAGGAGGCAGATGCAGTCATAGTGACTCTGCAGCTCACACACAAGTATATCAGTTTCCTCATGTGAAAACATTCTCTGAGGGAGTCTCTCCAGATCAGCCATAATGACATCAGTGACAGTTACGTTTCCACGGTGCTTTTAAAGGGGATGGGAGCAGCTGGTTTCATTGGTCAATACTAAATCCTGCCTCAATTCTAGCTGCTCATAACACCTTCCTCCCACTAATAATGTATTTTGTCTCTCTTCCATGAAAAGCCTTCCAACTGACTCAGAACAGTTGGGCAGTCTGAATCAGTTGGAAGTGACTTTCTTTGATTAAATTGCAACAACTACCTCACATTCCTTTAACTTTATGGGGAGAAAAAGTGTCAGCGTGGCTAAGCAAGCTCCGTCTTATTCCACATTATGACGCTGAGAAAAAAGAGAAAAACATTTTAGCTTTAACACTGTGTCAACAGAACACCCAAAAGACACCCAGTGAACTAAGCAAACCTGAAAGAAGAATACAATCCACCAGAAACAAGTCCTTGGTCAGTAACCTAAAAAGCAGCTCTGGCTCTCAGTTGTTATCCCCACTCTTCCTTTTCTCTCTGTCACTTTCTCTAAATCAATTCATTTAATGAACTCCCCTTTCTAAGCCCAATTACCAGTAACCATGGAGGCCTGATGAAACCGGTCTGACCACGTCAGGGTTTCCTCAGAACACAAAGGCCTTTTTATTCTGCTGATACCCCAGTCAGTCCTGATAATGAAATGTGGCACTACAAAAAGCCTGATTTATGCACTTATTAAGGTAAAAGGCTGGTATTTGAAACTTGAAGTTCCAAAGTTCTTGTCTCTCTGTGTCTTGCAGTGTTTCAGCAGCAGGCTGTCCACAGCCCTTTGGAGCAGCAGAAGCAGAAGCAGAAGCAGGGTGGAGGAGGAGGAGGACCTGTCCCCTGTCACAACTGTGGGAAGCCCTGCAAAGGGGAGGCACTTCGAGTTCAGAACAAACACTTCCACATCAAGTGCTTCGTCTGTAAAGGTGTGTAACAACCACATCTCAGCTTTGCACTATCACCCCACAACATGCGATGCTCTCAAGCTCAGAAAAGTCTAAGACCGAAATTTTGGTTGGAAAGCAGAAACATACCATCTTTTGGGATGTAATGAGTAGGCAAATGTGTTCAATTGGAAAAAGTACCAGTATGTGCCTTTTTGTAGATTAGACAGATGACTTGTCCTGTTTATGTGGTCCTTTAGAAGTGTTTTGGGGAAAAACATTAAAATGTGGACTTCAACATATAGAAAAGACACTAAAGTGGCCACTGTAGTGGATTAGAAATACTGTGCTAATAATGAGAAAGGTTAAATACAATCTTAATTAACACCCTTTAAGGCATTTATGGAAATTTTCATGTTTAGTCCACAATAAAGAGCCAGAAAGAATCATGAATGAGCTAAAGTAAGTTAACTTTGAAGTTTAATTTAGCCTAATCTTTAAAAGCTCTTGGTTTAGAGGTAGATTTATACATATTGTTGTGATGAAATAACATCTAACATTAAGATCAGTTGGAGTTGAATTAATATTTTAAACCTTAAGTTTTTTAAAATGTTGGATAGACATAAATAGAGTAGCTACTCTGTGACATCACTAATACGCACATCAGTTGTCATCTAGTCACTTTCTGAGCTTTAGCTACTTTCCTTTGAAAACAACTGGCAACTGTGGTTACACCATAAAATTTCTTATGCTGTGCCTGAGTATAAACTACTCCAAAAAGGAGTTATGGGACAGAAGTCATTGTGCACATGAAGTTCACTGTGCCGATTACTGCTGTGGCCAGTGCTCTGTATTGTTAACACACATTAACACACCTTAGTGACCAATATTGAAACTTCATTATTATAAAGTCATATATATTTAAGTTGTTATTGATAGTTCAGCAGTAAGAGGAAATACTGCTGGGTTGGTCACATCTACCAAATTACTCAGATTGGTGAGTGCTACATTGTGTGTGTGTGTGTGTGTGTAAATGATGTGTGTTTATTTTTGGGTGTGTGGCTGCAAGTTTGAAATAATTGAAATCTAAGTCTTCTGTGTTTGTTGGACTTTTTTCTGTTTTCCATGTGACTGTGCTTTATAGGAGCATGTGTTTGCACCTCTTTGAGCTCAGCCTCTCAGCACAAGCCTTGTGTCAGACCACTGTTGATATCAACACACACTGGTTGCTAGACTACCAGTGGGGTCACCAGAGTGTCTGCAGTTTCCTGGAGTTTATCACCTTTAATCTTACACTGCCCAGCAGACTCCCTGTCTGTATGCTACACCTCCTCTTTCTCATCCTCCATCTGTGAACCAGGGATGAAACAGCACTGTGTGGATATCGCATCATGTGTTAATGATGGCGAGATAAGTCAACCGCAAGTAATAATAATCAGCTTATTGAGGCCTGATCTTAAAGGATAATTACAGTTTATTGTAACTTGGACCTTATTTTCAGTTTGGTCATTATTCTTGACAGGAATAATAACATTGCACACTCAGTCACGTTAATAGGGGAGATCTGGAAATGTAGTGACATCACAGTCCCTCTCGATGAAAGGAAGTCACCTGGTTGGCTAGCTAATGCTTGTAACCACTAGCATTTACATATAAGGAGTGCTCATATAGTGTTAGTCCTAGTGGGTGGGACATAACAGAGTACATATACTGTACATTACCAGACCTCAAGCTTGAAGTACCTGTATGTCCTGTGCACTTTAGGTCCAAAAAGGTAAAGCTATGATGCATGTAGTAAATACAGCAGCAGTGCTCTGTATACAATAAACTAATCCTAGAATAACTCCTACCTCACTATCCCTGGCCCAAAACATACATTAACATTTGCACTGCTACAAGATTAGCACTGTGTGTTATGTAATAGGCCGATGTTAGGATAAGCTTTACCTTAAATGCAATATTTCTGGCACTAGAGCAGCATTATCAAATGTCATTTTGGTTGACATGATAATTGTCATGGCGTATACCATGCCTGCCCCAAGAGCAGCATTATCATCTAATCTGTTGCTACAGCTTGATAATATGTCGAATGTTACACTATTGGGTCTCCATGTGTATCATACAGTAAACCTTTATCCATTAGGCTCTTACTACAGAGCATGGACACCACTATTTGTTGCACTACTTCACTTTTATACATTACACTTGCAAATACTGCATTTCTTTCTGTACCACATTTATTTCACAGTTATGTTACAGATTAAGATTTAACATATGAACATATAATTATGTGCTGCATTTGTGTAGATAAACCAATAGTTTATAACATAAGAAATTGGCTCAACCATAGCTATTCTGGAGTAATTTCCAAATGTACTGATTTTAATTAAAGTCATATGTATGCGGTATTTGAAAATTTCTGACTTTGGTATCCCTCTTATTAGCAGTGTAATAAAAAACACACTGTGTTTGATTCATTTATTAAAGAGGCCTGAGAAGCTTTTCAGGAGTGAGTTTCTCATGCCTGACTAATTAACCTGAGCTTCTTCTTCATGAGCAGCTATTATGTTGACTAAAAATGAAATTAGTAAATTGTGATGCCACACAAACAAAATTGCTCCTGTAAATTTGTCAGATGTTAATACTAAAAAAAATCATTATTTTGAGAACATGGGATGTCATGATTAAATAGATGGAGTGTGTTTATTTTCTTGGATAAAGTTATTTGGCTTGCTTTCAAAAGGGCTTAGGAGGTGTATTAATACCATGTAGACGCAGCAGTGTGTTGCTTCTTGCTTCACCCAGATCCCACAGAAAAAGCCTGGCCATTCCTTCTAGCCATTAATCAAAATCCTAATGTCGTTAATTGAATTTTCAGCTGATGGGCTATTAAATGTACAGATTATCTCAGCACTGTGAGAGTTGGGTGGGGTAGTTTGCTATTAAAACATCCAGATGTGGTCTAGGAAACTGGGATGTCGGGAATCAGGGCGGAAATGAAATAAACCATTGCAGGCTGAGCTGGGATCAGATTACTCTAGCTAGAGTTCAAAAGTGAACATTAAAGGAAAGAGAACACTGCACTGACACATAGCATAGTAATCACATGGACATAAGATTGTTCTTTAAACACTTTTCTTTATTGATGTTAAATGATAATGAAATAAAATGTCTTTGATTTACAGAACATAAACACACACACTATCAAGGATCTGGCACACCTCTGATCAACTGCACTATGGGTAAATCCCAATTTCCTTAGCTCATTGTTCCTTGGTCCTCAGTCCTCACTCGATCCAGAAGTTGTTGTAGTCCGCCATCTTGAAAGACGCCTCAAAGGTCCTATTTATGCGCTGAGGAGCGAGTAGTGAGGAGGCTGCCTGGAGGAGCCATGAGCAAGGATACAAGAGACAAGAGATCTTTTATGGACTGACACATCCTGTTTTCAGAAATCAGTTGGTGATTCAACCCCTCATGTCTCTAAATATGAGTTTCTTCAATTTATCTTTCCTCCCATTTTTTCCTTGCGTCTCTTTCTCACATCTTATATGGGTGGGACTAAAATGTAAGCAAATGATGCAAGTGAGGGAAATGTGGATGCAACTCAGAGACTTGGGATGTACCTTATCAAAGATACAGTATCACGATTGATCTGGAAGAGAATCGAGCCCATGACTCCTGACTTTGTTGCAGTATTAGTGTCAATTACAACCAGCTTGGGTGTTAGCATTTTATGAGCACTAATTGCTGTTGTCATGGTTGCTGCCATCACCATTGTGTTGTGTGGCTGAGGAAGTGTGTTTTATTTAGGTACCAGCTGTTCCTGTCTCTGTATATCCTGTTATGTCTACTTCTCAGATGCCTTTAAGCTGACTCTGAAACCACCTTCAGTGGCAGAGAGCTGCAGACAAAATGGCAAAACAACTCTGACAGACTTTCATCCTTCCATCCTCCGCTTGCTGTCCTGAAGCGCCATCACATAATCCGGATAGCATTTGAATACAGCAGGGAATACTCGCATGTGAAAATATGCAGTCACACCCCAGTGTTAGCAAGGGTGCATGAGTGTGAAAGCTGGACTTCCTTGTGTCAGACATGCCTCATGTCATGTCATTCATACACCACATTCACACTCAGAAGCAAAGGAGTTTCTTTTACTGCACTTCAGTTGCCTCTCTATAAAGCTCAAAACAGTTTTATTCATGAAGTAGGTGTAGTCTGCTGGGCCGGAATGATTCAATACCACATCTAGTTCATGTGGGAAAAACAATAATTAAATATACAGGCTTGGTCATTTTCATCACATGTTTGTGTCTGTTCACCAGTGTCTGAGCTATCTGTACATTTTTGACCCCTGGAAACATTAAGAGGATCAAAACTCAAAGGTCCACATACTAGTTTTTGAAGATCTGAACCCCACAAATAGGTCTTCATTCACAACTGTAGCAGGCTATGTTGTCACCACTTGATCATAGGAGGCAGAGTGGTTTATCTTGTTGTGGCCAGCAGCCAATGAGTCAAACAACAAAAACTTTCAAGGCTCAAGTTGTCCAAGAATATCAGACCTAAACGAGTTGCAACATCCACTGCACTGAGCAAGGGACAAAATCACTGGAGCCAGTGGATGGCTGAAGTAAAGACCAGCCATGAACCAAGACTGGTTACGATCTACACTAGAGGTGTAAATATATTGATACACTTGAGTATTGCGATATTACATTTTGCGATACTATATTGATTCTCAAAGGTAAAGTATCAATTCATAATTAATAGTTCACATGCCAAGTAGTGCTGTGTTGTTGGATGTTACAGGGGCTGTGACAAATGCCAATGCAGATCCTTGATCTGATTGCATAAAAAATGTCTTTTTTAAAAATGAAATTCATTTTCTAAAATTAGATTACAGTATATACTGTATATGGAATTGTAATTCCTGTATTGTGGTATGCATGGTACCACCAGATTTACGCCAGTACACAGCTCTAATCTACACTGTTGCTGTACAATAACTTGATATCAGACCTGAGCCAGCTCCATATACTGAACAAAAGTTGTAAGATGTAGTTAAAAGCTTTAAAAACAAGGAAGTGGGCCTTAAAGCCAAGATTTTTTATATTAATGTAAAGTTTGGTTTGTGGAAAAACTTTACTCATTTGTTTGTCAGGTATACAGTTTTTAAAAGCAGTGTTCGTCATCCCAATTTCAGAACACATCAGCAGTTGAACATGTTTAAAGGGTATTCCATCATTTTAGTAATGCACTTTTATACAGTTGGGCAAAAGTTGTGCAAGAGCAAAATCTGAATCAAAATACCAGAGTCAGAGATACCCTGACCTCTAGTCCCCATTATGAGTCAAGCTCAGAAATGTCTGAATGCTGCATTTACTCTCCCTGCCTACTGAAAACCAACAACTTTTCCTGCATATCCAGTTAATAAAGAAGGCTTTGGATTATAAATTCATTGCTGGAAGCTAAGATAACCCTGTTGACATCACTATGACATCAAGAGGGCTGCTTTCTCACCCTTGACCAAGCTCCTCCAGAGCCACTGAAGATATTATAGAGCTGAGGAGCAGAACCCATGGTTAGTAAACTGACCTCAATGTATAACCATTTGGGATGTGCAAATGGTCAGAGTTGTGTGGTTTAAATGGGTGTTTTGTTTACAGTAGTTACACCTGTATTTGATCCAAAATGTCAACTTGTCCTGTTCAAAAGGTTCAGTGTGCAATAGGCTTACTATATACACTTTTCAGCTTCTGTTCAGCTGTGATTCGTCAGTACTACTCTGACTTCAAACAAAACCAATACCAAAATATCAGTACTGTAACAAGCTCAACTGACCTTGTTGTCAAAGTGTCAAACTAAACTTTTAAGCGAGCAAAAAAAAACATAAAACTGCTCAGAAAAATAGCGAGTTTAAACATCGACAGTGATTAGACAAACAATAAAAACCCGGTCTTGTGTTATGACAGGGATTCATAGATTAAACTCTGGCTGCAGTCGCCGCCACAGCGACCGGTTGTCGAAATACGCCAATAAAGGTCATCCTGGCACTGCAGTAAGCACAAATAAGCAAATCCATTGATGAAAACCATGTGATCTAGCTGAAAGGTGCAGAACGGGCGGGTAAGCCGAACTTGAGTTGGGTTGTTTTGTTAACTACTGTTTCCAAGATCAAGAGGGAGCTGTGAAATTGAAAAGAATATTGTTACTCATCTATAGACGCATTTGGAATCAATTCAGTAAACCTAAAAAGATGGTAACAATATGTACTGTGTGTTGTGTGAAATTGAAACAGCTTTGATTCTGTCTGTTTCGTTAGAACAAGTTTTCCTCTGAGGTTCTGCGAGATTTATGGATTACAGGGTTTTTGTCCATCCATCCAGCCTGCACATGTTTCTTTCTGGAAGTCTTCTTGGTAAACAGACACTGCTGGCCACATGTTGAGGTCCTAATGGTCGTAGCAGTGATGTTATAATAGCAGATGGTTGTGATGTTCTTTTTAGGGTGTTGGCTATTGGATTGTCTGCTTCTTGGCAGTCTGGCCAGAACAAAGCCAGAGGGGAGTGTGTTTGCGTTCGCCTTTGAGCCAGGGGTGTTGACCTGATATGCGCACACACATGTGCATGGGGGATAGGAAAGTATGCACTTGAGAGGAGTTATAAGGCAATCTTTACACATAGTGCATGGCATAATGTGCATATAATACAGTGTATACTTTAGAGTTTGGAGAGTTTGAAAGGCAAATTCTTATCTTTGGGGGATTATAGATTGTGGATTTTTCAAATATTTTAATGTTTTGTCTCAGTGTTTGGTGTTAAAATTTTATTGTTATTTCACTATCACCTTCAACCAAATTCTTTATGCAATTCAGGTGCTTTTGTTTGGCTGGTTGAGGTTTTATAGACTGAAAGAACCACAGACAACACAGTCTTGTTGAAGTGGCACATTATTTAAAATGCTAGACAGTGGACCCCCCCAAATTCACAGGGTTTAGGTTCCAAAAGCACCCGCGAATTCCAAAAAATTGCAAAGAATGGATGTGGTCCCAAAAATGTCTATTAAATGCCTATTTATATGGTTTAAACCCTGAATATGCTCCCAGAACACTTTAATTTGATGTCAAACTCAACGTAAAACATTATCATTAACAAAATAATGATAAAATAGAGTAAACCCATCTACTGTATGGTATTGTACAGTCTCCCACTGTACAGTGTACAGCGTAATGTAAAATAGCGATGTTGCCCCTACATGTACAAGCACGTTTTCTCTGGTATGCACTGGTGTCATTTTCTTTGGTATACGATGGTAGAATATGGATAAAGACAGTACAGGTCAGGTACAGTAATAATTTAACTAAATAATGTATGCTGTAAAAATTAAAAATAGATAAAAATACAGCAAAATGTGCGGGTACTCACCAGTAATTAATGATTTTATTGAAGATGATGATGATGAAGAATTAGCTGTGCAGTACGCATGAAAAGTTATATATTGCCAAGAAAACATCCATAAAAATACCACGGAGGATATTTGCAGATTTCGCAAATATGCGGCGGATCTGCATAGATTAGTTAGGTTCCAAGGAAAAATCCATAAAGACTGAAGTCGCAAACTCTGAACCGCGAATTCGCAGGGGTCCACTGTATATTGTTAACATCGTTACCTGTACATAGAAATTACTACTGTAGCTACTGTACTGATTGAAAATGATGTTGGCAGGAATAATCCATCACTCACTCTTGACTGATTAGAGCAAAGCAAAATTAGTAACAAACATTTCAGTGTAGTTATCAGGCTAGGTACTATGAACAGTTTCTCAAAAGCTTTCAGCTACATCTCATCTTCATCAGGGAGTGTAGTGTGCTTGCTCATCATGAAGACAGAATTATTATCAAAACTGTCAGCTGTAGGCTTCTTGCTATAACTTGCTCACATAGACTTTTCCAGTGTAATGAATATAACCACCACAATTTACAAAATAATGCCTTATAGGAAGTTGGTAAAGTACTATGTAAGTTTGTCCCATTTATATTTTGGATATTTCACTTGGCATGATGTTACTGAAAATGTAGATGCATATTACAGTATGTTCATTAGTTCCTAATATAATATCACTTAGTCACTGGACACTGTATCTGTCTGTTGTCCCATTAGATGCCTGATTGCAATTTAGTCCAGTGCAGTGGGAGTCTGCCCCACTGTGGATCCATTTGTCTTTGTCAGAAGGATCAGCCTTAACCTTGTTTCCTTCAAGTACAGCCCAGTATCTGGGCAAATCAATACCAGGGAGCTGAAGGCTGTACCATCAAGGTCACTGACTAGTGATTGACTGCATCCCCACCTCGAACACACACAAATGGTGAGTCACAGTAAAACAAGAGGCGCAGTCAAGGTCACACATTCATAGCAGAGGGCACACAGCACATGTACAGTATATTTAGCCCTCTTCATGCTCAGAGAGCCGCAGTGAAACATATAGAGTCACAGCATCTATATATTTTATATGAGACCATATTCATGTCTGTAAATAGGACCTATGCAAGTTTATTGTTTTGTAAAGACAGATTTTCTCAGTCTGTTTGTTACATACATGCTCACATACACACACTAGACAGGCCAGATATGCAAGCTCAGGGCTGCTGTATTGGATTAGTCTTAAGTATATTTATTTCCATTACATGTAAATTACTGTATATTCTCCTCTTCAGTGCAGGGCTACACTGAGTAGCCTATACACGCACACACACACACAATGCATAGAAGCACACATATGAGTGTCCAGTAGTGCTTGGTACCATTTAAACCATCTACACAATTATTGTTAACTGTTCCCTAATTGCCCAGCCAGCAGACACAGAGAAATTTGAGTTATTCTGAAATGTGTTGCCAGTAAAGTAATCACTGTTTTTTTTTTTTTTTAGCTCTGTTTTGGTCTCTACAAGCTCCTGAGGGAAATATGTTCAATGCACCTATTTCAGCAGAAAACATACAGAATCAAAATAGTAAAGTTGTGAACTGTAAAATCAAAATAAGGAACAGAAAAACACCAAACTGCAGCAAACCTGAGGAAACGTCAGAGTTCTTTGAAAAGTTTTTGTGTTTGTCACCACAATCAACTTTTTTAACATTAGCCAATCATTTGATTAATTGTGCATATAAAATATTGACTAGTGTAGCTTTAAATACTGATTGGACTAGGCATCCATCCACTAATTCCTGAATAAGGTCGTGGGGGGCTGGAGCCAATCCCAGCTGACATTGGGAGAGAGCCAGGGTCCACCCTGGACAGGTCGCCATTCTGTCACAGTGATTGGAGTAGCTTTATATCAAAAACTAATCCCATCAGATTTCACAAATGCCTGGTGCTAGCTCTGTAAATACTTGGTATAGAGACTCATTTGGGTTACTACCAAAGTATTTAGGTTTGATAAGCAGCCCTAGTTACACCTAAACTACTTGCATCATGTCCAAAAGGACAGACTTGCCTTATTTTTTCTCCCTAGACCTTGTTTGCACAAGAGTAAAACAGATATACAATATTTTATTTAAATTGCAATGTGGCACATTTGTTGCACATCTATTCATCGAAACATGTAGTTTCCTCACCAAGTGGAAATGCTGAATATAAGGAAAACCAGAACAAGCTTGGCTGTGAACTCCTCCAGTGCAGAGGAAGTGGATGCAACAGCACATAGAATTCCTCTGAGAGTACATTCATATTGTGTAAGTGGCTTCACAGTGGATGAGATAAGCCTTCAGAGATGGAAGTAATCAGTTTCCTGTAAAGTGTTCTGCCTTTCAGCCTTGGAATGTGTCATAATCATGTTCCTACTAAAGTGTAACCTTTATACCTACTTCACACTGGCGACCCGAGGCACTGGAATTGCTATTAGCTGCGGTGCTGGCTGCAGTCTTTTAGACATAGAGCAAAGTTTATGTGATGCTTACTAAAAGGTTTTCCTGGTTCTAAAGTTACACCTGCATGCTATTAGGTTGTGTCTTTAGTGAAAATGAGAAAGGATACTACCCTCAACTTTGTGGAAGTTTTGTCTTGCTGCAGGCGTGTAGCCCGACACATTCTGTTCTCCTCAGCTGAGTCCTGGGACAAAAAGACTAGCTGGCTGCATCATGCTGTCACCCGTCAAGGCCCAAACACAGAATGAACACACATATCTTATGTTGTCATGGAGATGGGGTGGTTTCAAAATGATGAAATTGCAGCTTGAACATAAGAATCAGTTGGGTTTGTTTACAGTTCAAGGTAGATTTTGACACTTTTCGCACAGGAAAATCCAGATAATGTCTTTAATGTGACTATTTCCTTGCTTAATAAAACTAAAAGTAGTCAGTGTTATTTTAAGAATTTTATCTTAGTCAGGTTGGAAAACTTTTCTGAATTTGTGAACAAAAAAGAACAAGTGTAAATCTTATCCATCCATTCAAGCATGTAACTTCCTCACTGTGTCGATGTTCTGAAATCAAGGAAAAGCAGTACACACTGCTCTGAGATCGTCCAGTACGTAGAAATAAAACATAGATTAAATTCAAACAAATGTATTCTTTCTGGTTTTTAGTTTTGACCAAAGTTTGGTTTAAGTTTGGCTTCTGTAGAAGAAGCACCTGTACACGTAAAGAAAGAAATGATTATTAATTATTATATTAATTAGTCTGTTGTTAAACTTTTGTTTATGGGTGAAAGTGAACTTCAGTTTCCACTTGATTAAACTTGATTTATAGACCTCCATGTCCTCTCTTCTTCATTTGTTCAACCTCTTCCTGCCTTTTAACACGTCCCGCATGACTGAGGGATTAGAGAATGATGGATAGAAGAGATGAACTGCGAGAACTGGATAAGAAGGAAGACAGTTTTGACAGTTTCCATTAGCAATGAGGGAACGACAGAACATCTTGTTTTCCTTTCACTTATGTAATACACCCAGCCACACTTTTTGATTTGCATTAGCACTGTACTGTATGCACCATGCTGCTGTACTGCAAATGATAAGAATTATATAAATAGTTGGGTTTGCTGTCACATGTTAAAGGATGAAATGCTTTCTGTTAGAGTTAGCTCTATAAATGCTGAATGGGCTCCAAAGCAGCAGGTTAAGGTAAGGTTTTTTAAAGAAGACGAGTCTACAGTATGTGCCAACTGGCAGGCCAGGTATAAATATACAGAGGTTGAAAAATGAACTGATGGAAATCTATGCTCCGGAATCTGAGTAAGGATTTCTGTCTCCACCTCTTCCAGCCCTCTATATCTCTCTGCTAGAAATGGTTTAGTTCTTTTGGTGCAGTCAAGTTTGTTGAGAAGTGTTTCAGCTCTGAAGTCATTCAAGGCAAGACAGAGTCTCCAGTCTTGACAGAACAAGTCTCAAGTCATTGCTGATGCCTCTATGTCACTTCTGAAGTCAAGTCAAAACAGTCGAGGCAAGTTTCATCATGTCATTTCAGACAAGTCTGTCACTGTCTGTTACTTTTTATTGCTCAGGAACTTTACAGTCCAAACCTGACACTGCTTTTAAATCAAGTCTTAAGTAAGTCAAGTCTCACAGTTTGACTTGATGCCAAGTCCTAGTCTCAAAATTAGAGCTCTGCTATTGTTTAATGATGCTGAAACTCTTTAAGCCTTAAAAACCTTTACAGATTTATTCTGGTTCAGCCACAGTGTTATTAAAGGGGCTCTATGTACTGCCAGAAATAGCTTCTTATTGCTATTTGACTTTATTTGATGCTTAGAAATTTCCTGAATTTACCCTTGTATTTTTTTATTTTGACTTTTCTATCAGACTAAAATAAATAAGCCCTCGAGGAATCCACTTTTTCTGGGTGTATCTCATCCATGCATGCACTCAGCTTTCCATTCTGTTTACTGTATCAGCCCAGAGCATTATCTCATTCTAGTCAGCTTGTCAGAACCGGATGTAAGAGAGCCGGTAGCAGCCTCTGGGCTTGATAAGAAGTGAAATGGTGCAAAAGTTGGGCAGGTTGTCAACACAACCACCAGAGTTTTTACAAGGGAATACAAGGTGGGAATAAAAGGTTTTATTACACAACTTCTGGGAAAATGTGAAGTGTTGATGTTTCAGTTTAGTGTGTGGGAAAAGAGAGCAGATATTTCAAACCTTGCGTCTAGTATGTCAGTAGATGTTTTTTGTCACTTGTAAAATCCCTCTAATCCCTGTAGGCACAAGCTTGGCCCTACACATACATTTAGTAATTGCGCAACATCACAGCGAGTAATGGCCTCCACCACTAGAGAAAATGAAAAGCTTAAAAAATCCCCTAGTTTAGCTGCAATGCATCAGTCGAAGTACAGAACAGATTTAGTGTTGTTTCATGCACTGGAAAGAAAACTTATTGAAACCAACAAGAAAGTACAACCAGTGTAGGTTTTATGGGCCTGTGGTGACTAACTATAGCTGTAACTATATTCACTTGTAAATGGCTGTCATGTTGTTCATATTAAAGTAAACCTAACAGCCTGGTTTCTGAAAATACTGAGCAGTATTTTGCTATAGAGTGAGGACATTTTGACTTTCTGAAACACCTTTTGGAGGGTTAAGGCCTGGTGTTGGGGTTCAGGTTAGAATTAGGTTTAGGTTAGGTGTTGGAGGAAAGGTTATGGTTCGGTATTTAGTTCTGATGGTTAAGATTGGGGTAAGGGGCTAGAGAATGCATTATGTCAATGAGTGTCCTCACAAAAACAGTATCTGTGTGTGTGTTAAAGTTCACCGAGCAGTCAAGGGGTGTGACATGAACGAGTGCAAAATTCTCTCCTTTATCTTTCCTGTTGTTTTGCAAAAAGAAAGAATGGAGGGAAAAGAAAGGAGGGGTGTTGTTTTTGGTAAATGAGTGGAAAACAGAGCGAGGTTTCCCCTGAGGGTGTGGCTGCTCTGTGATGTCATGCTGTTACCAGAGTTACTGTGTTTGATTGTGTGTTGATGAGGGGAGATGGTGGTTTGCAGTTCCTGTCATGCACTGTTAAAGCTAGACAAACTGCAGCGTTTGCACACACACTAATAACACTGCCATTTTTGGTGTTATGTGACCGGCTCAGAAAGCAGGTTGAGGAAAACAGCCTGAAGTGTCGAACTGGTTCTGATTAACGAAAATCGATCAATAGGTGTGGTTATGTGTTTTTTTTAATATTAAGTTAGAGTATTGTAGACACACTTAAAACGATGAAAAGACCAAACTAGAATAGAAAAGGTTAAAAAAATTTAGCGATAAAATACATGTCCCCTTTGACCATAGTTTTACACATACAGTATTGAACCCAGTCATATTGAAACAGATGTTTTAGAAAATACACTTTCACCATGTCTACATAGTGTGAGCAACACATTAGCAGAAAATCTACTGCAGCTCCGGTGTAGCTGCACCGGAGGCGACACACAGTATAGATACCGGCTTTCATCAAACTCGATTTGACAGTTCTAGGTGAAAGGTTATCCAATCAGAAGCTTTGTCCCGCCCCCAAGCCCCCACCCTCTCAGACTCGCTGCTTTATAAACCGCTCTGCTTTTCTGCTGTGTTGTACCTCTGAAAAATCATTTCCTTCAGCAAGCAGCCTGTAATAACGAGAGAGAAAAATGGCTACATCATCCACTCCTATTGAAAAATTATACGGGGTTATCAGCAACGTACCCGTGATGCTGACCGAGGAGTCAGCCTAGTCTCGAGCTCCGAAAAAAAGTCACCATGCAACTGTGCAGAATTCAAAAGCCAACGAATGCTTTGCTTCGTGGTGAGTTGAAATTATTGTCAGCGTATGTCAGGTACGTGTTTCAGTATACAACCGGTGAGCTGGCCCTGTACCAGCTGAGAGAGGGTGACACTTTGTGACCGGAGATGCTGAGGACTCCAATCACGGCGAATGATTGGGGCGTCCTGAGGTGCATAGTGATGGAACATCTCATTGAAAGCTACCAAGATGCTAATGATGAG
>NW_018127905.1:522881-524194 GCF_001952655.1 Monopterus albus | reverse complement strand
CTCATGTTACCTCTGAAAACGCCCTGACTGTTTTTCAGAATCTGTACGGCTCGTTCCCTCTACGACACAGAGACAAGCTAAAGATGAATTTTAAGATTGGAGATTTGGTCCGGATCTCTAAATTAAGAGGTGTGTTTGACAAAAAATACACTCAGGCATACACTGATGAGGTGTTTAAAATAACGGAGTACGTTCCTAGGATACCGCCCTGTCTACAGGCTTTGTGATTACGATAACAAGCCAGTGCAAGGATCTTTTTATGAAGTGGAACTGCAGAAAGTTATAATTTCCAAAGACAAAGCATTTCATGTGGAAAAGATTTTGAGTAAACGCACGATAGCAGGGGTCCCGCATGTATTGGTTAAATGGAAAAACTGGCCCGACAAGTTTAACAGTTATGTGAAAGCATCGGATGTGGTAAACGTGTGAAACATGGCTAGCTCTGGTTTTTACATGACTCTGCCCTCAAATGCGAGCGCAGATGTCTTTAAAGATAACTCAGCTTCTCAGGTCGCATGGAGAAGGGGACTGGGAGGTTGCTCTGACAGATTTTTGTTATACAAATACGTGGCTGACCATACCTCCAGAAGGAGACCGTTTTTATTGGCAAGACACATGGCAATTCGGCGTGCCGGAGCGGCCTGACGTTCCACTCCCAGCGGATGAGGATAAATACAAAGTACACCACGAGCGGCTGGGATACGGGTCCTACAGTAGAGAGAGCATTTTGAATCAATTGAATATTAATTTAAAAAGGATCATATCAGACATCAGACTGAGTTATGACGGATATAGGCGCATTTATATGTGGACAGGGAGCAGCTGCTACAAAGTAAAATTTTCAGCACCCTTAAATTACATACTAGGCATGGAAAGAGATAGATGGTTTTCTACAGGCCCTGGAACAGTCCCCTCGCCTCGCCCCGCGGATTTAAAAGCAGGGTTTTATCACCTCTACCTTTATTCTGATGTTGTGAGCCACCAGTTTGTGGGAGATACATTCGCTCCTCTATTACGCTGCGTAACAACGGAAGGAGCCTACGGAGACTTTATAACAAAAAGTTTCAACCCTCCACATTATCTACAGCTGGCCAAGAATCATATTGACACGATATACGTAGAAATTAAATCTGACCAAAATTCCCCAGTCAACTTCAGATACGGGAAAATGATACTAACGCTCCATTTTAGACCCTGTGAAAAAAAATGACCGCAACGCTGTACAAAGCCGACCCCTATCGATTTATAAGTTATTATGAGAACCAGGCTGGCTCAGGGATTTCCGGATTTAGTGGACTGAATGCGCAATACGG
>NW_018127905.1:519392-519790 GCF_001952655.1 Monopterus albus | reverse complement strand
TCCAGCAGATTGTTTACAGCCTCTTCTAATAAGTCAAAATCAGAGGCGCTTGCCTGGTGTAGAGAAGAAGTATCTGGTGAATCATAACCCCCATCTTGTGTCGGATCCCTGTAATTGTACTCTGGGGATGTATTTGGCGAATTGCCTGAGTTGCTTTGCGGGCTAGTGTTTATCAGTAATCTGTTTATTAACGCATCTAATTGATCAAAATGAGCTGCGTTTACGAATCTGTCTCGCGGTGGTGTATTTTTCTGGTTTTTTGAATGGTGACTGATTGGGCTATTTTGACTTTCGCTGAAAAAAAGCCTGTCTCTTTGCTGACGTATTCTATGCAGGAGGCTGTTTACTGAGAATTCTAATAGATCAAAATCTGAAGGATTAACCGGTAGTGGAGGTAA
>NW_018127905.1:511670-519241 GCF_001952655.1 Monopterus albus | reverse complement strand
AATAATAAAGGCTGGGGTGAAATAGCATTACCGTATGAATAGGGAGAAGAGGAGGAAGCTGAAGAAGAAGGACGCTGGACTTTTACCCGCCGGGGGTTTTCTTCCTCGGGCTGGGGAGGTGTTGGCCCCTCTTGCTGGCGCTGCTGGTGCTGCTGCTGTTCCAGGGCTTGGGGCTTGGGGGCGGGACAAAGCTTCTGATTGGATAACTTTTCACGTAGAACTGTCAAATCGAGTTTGATGAAAGCCAGTATCTATACTGTGTGTGAGGCTTTCAGACGCAGTATTGAGTGTAGGTCGCCCACGTCTGGAATCGCTCAGCGCCCAGTACACCATCAATGTGGTTATGTAGTTTAATAGATCTCTTATATCTGATCATTAAAAGAACAGAACCTGTGCACAGTAGTGCAGTGGTTAGCAATGTCGCCTCACAGCAAGGTTTCACATTTGAACCTTGCAGCATGGGTTTACTCCAGGTATTCTGATTTTCTCTCACAGTCCAAAAACATGCAGCTGAGGTTGACTGGTGAAAATGAAGTGTCCGTAGGTGTGGCTGTTAGTGTGAATGGTTGTCCGTCTCCGTGTGTCAGCCTGGTGTTAGACCTGTCAAGTATGTGCCCTGCCTCTCACCTGATAGCGGCGTGGATTGGCTTCAGCCACAAGAAGCACTGGCAGTCAACCACTCAACAAGTGGTGTGGCTAAACAGAGGAACTTTATAATGAGTGGTCCATAATGTGAACCAAGAACTAACAAACCTGACCTGTGTCCTTGTGATTTTTGTCACATTTTATACAACTTAAATTTTGTATATAGTTGTAGAGCTGTTCTTCCATTGGTACAGGAGATACTACATTAATATCTTTGCTTCAGAATGGGTCATTACTATGATCTAATTTGCCTCTGTCTTTATTTTTTTGCCCCTTTGATTCATTGTTCTCGCATCCCTCCCTCTCTCATCTCTTCCTACCTGTCATTTTACTGGTCTCCTTCTATTTCCAACATCTCCTTTACATCTAAACCTTTCTGCTCTTTCTTTTTTTCTCTCTCCTCCTCTCCCAATCAGTGTGTGGTAGTGAGCTGGCCCAGGGAGGTTTCTTCGTGCGGCAGGGTGAATACATCTGTACCCTGGACTACCAGCGGCTGTACGGGACTCGCTGCTTCAGCTGCCAGGAATTCATTGAGGGGGAGGTGGTATCTGCCCTGGGCAAAACCTACCACCCCCGCTGTTTCGTCTGCACCTCTTGCAAGTAAGAAGCAGGGATGTGGGAAGTGGGGTCAAACCATTTTTAATCCACACATGATTTAACTGGTCCTATAGGTGTTTTGTTGCAATACTCAAGTTATCTTGGAATTAAACAAACTTACGACATCACTTAATTTTAAGTCTTATGACCAGAAACATTTGGCACCTTCCTCAGCTGCTAGAGCAGTAGGCTATTCTTGAAGCAGGTAAACTACCCAGCTGCCTAATTACAGTGTGCATGCCAGTGATGTTTGGGTATGAGTAAGTAAACTTTAAACCCACACCTTTAAGTCAACATATATGTGAAGTGCTTAAAATGCTCAGAAAAGGACATTTGACTATCTCCAGTTCAGTGTTCAATGATCAGCAGCTACAAAACTGACTTTAAGCAACATTTTTTGTCAATGGCTGGCAAACTTTAAGATGTTACCCCTAAAGTGTAGATTTCTGGTTGTGCTTGCCAAATAGGTACCTGTACATTTTTGTGCATTATCATTGCTTGTGCTTTTTTTGTAGAAGAAAGAGGACATTTCATATCCAAAAGGGATTCCAAGTGCTTTTTATAACGTATTAAGAAATAAAATTATTAAATGGTTATATCACAGTGAAAGGTGGACAATGATTAAATTCTAAAGGTTTAGTCAAAGGCATTTTTTAAAAGATTTATTTTTGGGTTTTATTAATTGGTAAGTTGTGTAGAGGCGGACAGAGACCTACAACAGAGCTGTCGGTGGCCAAATTCGAGTTGATGACATCACAAACCCCAGTGGGGTATATGGTGCACCACGCCGTAACCACTCAGCTATGGATATGGCGGCAGTCCAAAGCATTTAAAGCCTTGATTTAAAGGTAGTCAAAGTCAGGGGATGTTTTGCTGTTTGTTGTGCACAGTAAAGGCCTCAGTATGCTTCAAACAAAAGGATGTTAGATTGTCAAACAGCCTTTGAAACCAAATTCTGAAAGCTGTGCTGACTATTTCTGTCACTTTCCAAACCTGACAATCCAAAAATCAATCCATATGTTAGATTTAATCACACTTGAATTTATAAGTACTGAGGAATATACTTATATTTCAGATTTTTCAGTCATTCATAAATAACTGAATGTCTAACTAAACTCTAACCAATCATTAATGGAATTTTTAACCCAACCCTTATTTGTAATGGTGTCTTCAAGTCCTTACAGGTCTCAAGCTGTTGTAAACTATTATGAAGGTCTTAAACGTTGAAATGCTACATTATGTGTGACAGTCAGATATGATTTCACATGAGAATAGATTTAATTTATTGTAAATCTCATGTAATTTTACCAGCTGGTTGGTTGACCCCGCCTTGTACGTTCCCATGACTAAAAGACCCCAACCACAAAAGACAAAAACATATTTTCAGAGGGATACCTCAGCAGTGTGTTTTTTACACATATCATCTATAGAACTGCTTCATTAGTGTAGGTGTCATTTACAAGTCCATAACACTGTAACACACATAATGTATACATATAGGAAAGCATATGGAAACAGGTCTCTGCAAGTCACACAGTCATCTTCACCGGTTTCCAGCCATGTGCATGCTTCTACTAATTGTGCAATGTGTGTATGTGTGTTAGTATTTTTGTGTATGGCCGGTGTTTGTTGTCAGGCCTAGAATGGTAATGGCAGCCTCTCTCTGACGGGAATTTTAAGTGTGTGGTCAGTTAGTGTAGCCACTTACTCCATTTCCATGGCTAATGTTAAGTGTATGTTGAACTTGTGGTGGGTTTTGTGTGTGTGTGTGTGTGTATTGCATGTGCGTGTTCATCCTATCATACCTCAGTGATCCCTATGCTGAACCTGAGATCAGAATGTTCCAGTGTGGCATTTGAGGTTTGTAATGTGATCGTCAAACTTCTAACCCCTCTTATTACTAATATCGCTTTTGTGGTGGCAAAACACACTGGCTTATTGTGAGGAATATAAAGTTAAAACTGAGAAGCTGAGAAAGAGCAAATGTTGCTAAAGATAAGGCACAAGATTCAGCTCTGTGAGTGTCTCATGGTTACAGGACTGTCTTGGTCATCAGTCATTTATCAGCAGTTCAATGGTGTCGAACAGGTATACAGTATTACATGAACTGAAAAACAAGTTGCAGATGCCAGCTAGATCAGGGTAAATGATACCTTGCAAGAAGTTTTTATTCCCTGCTTTTCTTCTTCTTTTGGCACCGGGCTGCCCCCACCCTGTCGGCTGCGGGCATCTGTGTCTCCCACCTCCTCCCACTGCCTACTCTGGCACCGGGCCCCTCTCCGTCTGCCCTTCTTGTTGGCTCCCTTACTGGACCCCAAAACTGTCAAGTTCACAAGCATTCTCTATCCTTATACTTCCATTTGTACCGATTGAGGGCAGGTCCCTGCTAGTCAAGTGAAGCCTAACCAACCTAAACACCTGAAAAACAGATTTTGAGCACACATTTAGTACCTTCATATATACACTGCATGCACCTTATTTCACCTTATTATAGCTAGTTAACTATTAAATTCATTTTGATGAATGTAGGAGTAGGTTTAGTGCTGACAAATGGAAAGCTGATTTTGACGATAAATCAGTAAAACATTAGTTACATTAAAACAGATATAAATAAAAAGGGATAGCAGAAAACTACGAAAGTTAACTTAAATGTAACAAAATAGGTGGGGGTGTAACATGAAGGCCAAGCCATACAATGTGTCAGTCTTAAAAACATAAACCTTTTAACTTTTTATATATAAGTAAGCAACTGTATAATCCTAGCCTCTACCAATTTGTACTGTATTCCTCCCTCGGTAGCTGGCTGTGATAGTGTGACAGCTCTAATATCATATTTCTGAGTTGTAGGAAGCAACACGTGGCAGACAGTCAGAGCCCTGCTTTGCCAAGGAAGCATTATTCCTTCTCTACTTGACTCAGTGACAGTAGTTGTGTTGAAGCAGCATTCACAGCCAGCAGACATTAACATTGTTTTTGTTGTGTTTGTAAGGTCTTAAGCATTATAATGACATTTGTCTCCAAAGGAACCATAAATCAGTTAATTAATTTTACACCTGAATGTTGAAGCTACTGTTAATGTGCAAACTGCACTTCTTGGAATGATCATTAGATGCCATCAATATCTTGTTTAACTTCTAATGTGCTATTGTGGATCCTATTGCTTTGTTTTTGCTTGTTTGTTTTGTTTTTGGTTCAAAGTGAATATGAATGCTAAAGAGGCGTAATAGGGATCTATTCTATGACCGTTTTCAGGGTTTTGGATGTGTGTGGAATCTGTTATGTCACCATCACTGTGTCACACACTATTGAAACACACTATTTAGCAGTCGAATGTGTAACTGGGAAGATCTTAAATTAGGGTTTCTAAATGAGACCAAAGGTATACCTCGTGGTTCAGTTCTGGGTCCACTTTCTTTTTCCATTTATTCTAATGGACTTGGTTTGAATGTTCAACAGGACAAATGCACTTTTGTACAGATGACACTATTATTTATTGTCATTGCTTGAGAAAGAAGCTTTGTGTCATTTATAATCTGCTTTTAACACCATATAAGAAAGACTAAATAAATTGAAAGTGGTTATACTATAAATGCTAAATAAAAGGTTATATAATAGTGTTAACTCGTTTTTTATGTTGAGATTAAGTCGGTATCTGTAAAGTTGCAATCAGTGACTCTTTTTCAAGCTCCATATTTTATTGCCTCAAAAGAATAGTCCTGCTCCACACAGATAATTTTTTACAAGATTATTGAATAGTGGTGACACCTGATTAGTCATATGTTGATAATTTGTTGTTTTATGCTTTTTTTAACCAATTTGAGTAGTTTACACAGTTTATGATGTGTATATTAAGTCATATTTAAATGAATTTTAAAAAGAATCATGAAACAACACCAAAAACATGTCAGAAATCTTTTGTGGGTAAACTTCAGTTGGGGAATTTGTACTTGTGGCTTCAGCGTTTCTAAGATCCCGAGTTCAGCCCTGCTCAAATCTCTCAACTGTACTGACACAGTAGATCTTCCTCCCTGACAGCTGCTAGTCAGCAATACATTGTTTTAATATGTCATGCCACATCAGAGAAATTATTTTACAGTGATTATTTTAATCACGTTGCATTGAAAGCTGCCACAACACAATTTCATATGGCTTTTAATGACCACATGATAAACTAAATCTTGTTTCAGGGGCTTTGAATAAGCCTTTACCAAAACTGACACCTTATCACAAACTGTATTAGTGGAAGCCCACATCTAATGTTCTATCTGTTTTCTTTTGTGTACAGGCAGCCGTTCCCAGCTGGTGACCGAGTAACATTTAACGGGAAGGAATGTATCTGTCAAAAGTGTGCCCAGCCTCTCCCTGCCAGCAGCCCAGCACCCATACAAGCTGTCCACAGTCAGTTAAAACAGTTTATGTCTCTAGCTGCACCTTCTTTGCATAAATTATGCCAAATGTAAACTTTTTACTTTTGCAGACTATAATTTGTTACACTGCTTGTTATTGTAATTTTCTGTTCCACCCCCAAAATTGGTACTTTTTAAAATGATGTCAAGTCATTCTTGTCTTTGGAAACTAATATATCCAATTCTACTTTTGTAATTTTGTTCATTCAAATTTATAGAAGGAACTCTTCCACTTCAGTCATGTTCTGTATCATTTCTCATCAAACTGTATCTAATTTTGATTGCTCCCTCATGTCCTATGTGCAGACTGCTGTGGGTGTGGGAAGGAGTTTAAAAATGAACAGTCCCTTGTAGCACTGGACAAGCACTGGCACCTGGGCTGCTTCAAGTGTAAAGTCTGCAACAAGGTGCTCAATGCTGAGTACATCAGCAAGTAAGTCACTCTGGCTTTGGAAATACTGTAAATTCACTGCTTCAATAATGCAGTTACTTCAGTGGTATATGCTGTTGAATTTTAACTCTTTGTTAGGGTTTTGGACTTGCTTCCTGTTTTGTACTTTTGTTTTGTAAAGGTTTCCTGTTTTGTGCCATTTCACCTGCTTTGTTGGCTGAGAGCATTATAATACACTGTCTGAAATTGTAACTTCTGGCACTAACCAGTAGTTGTACTTTTATGTTTGGTGCAAAATGTAGTCAAATTATCATCATATAAGTTTGGAGGCTCCACCCAGCACCTTCCCTTAACACTTGCTGAGTCAGTCACGGTGTGTGGAGGATTCAGAGGTTTTGTGCAATCTCCTGTGTGACCTCAAGTGCATGTGATGTTCTGTGCTCTGTCTCATCCTGTGTCCTAACAGGGATGGGATCCCCTTCTGTGAGATGGACTACCACGCCATGTTTGGCATCCAGTGTGAGAGCTGCAAAAAGTATATCACTGGAAAAGTGCTCGAGGTAAAATTACCATATTGATGTGGTAGCTGTTAGCGTCATGCAGGATGTAGTCAAACACATCTAACGGCTTTAACTGAATAAACAGGTGAAATTAAAGATGTGTGAATGGAGAGACTAAATAGAATATGCAGATAAACTAAGGTGAATGTGAAAATTGTGTTTTTTGATTGCATTATGACTGTAGTATCCATCTACAGGTAAATATAGTATTATGGACTGTTAAACAAGTGCAAAACTATGACTGAAAAGAGTCTCTGAAATTTGTGCTTTGTTATCATGACCCTGTGATTGTTGTCAGCACTTCTGCCTTCAGTTGTGGTCGGACTGCATCTAGTACCATAGGAATGCACCAGAACAATGTGCCGCCGCTTTTTTCAGTAAGAGAGAAAAAAGATTTGTATAATTTGGTTGAAACTCATAATGATGTATTTTTGTGAGCACCTGAAGATCCAGTCATCTTAACCTCTAGAGTCCTGAGCTTTGGTTTCATATGCATTTTCATTTTTTCCTATCTATTTGGGATTATTGGGACATGATAAGTATAAAATCCAAGTATGGTCTTTGAACAGGAAGTCATTTTTGAGAAAAATGATGTCCTCATATAGGGACATTGGGTTTATTTTAATGCGTAATACAATTAAATTACTGGTGTTTGAGACAGAACAAAACTATGCCAGAACATGGCTGTGCACACAATATTTGCAACACATTACAGAATAAATCTATGCCAGAACATAGCTGTGCAAAAACAAAATTTGCTAACAATATTTGCAACACATCACAGTACAAAACTATGCCAGAAAATGGCTTTGCACATATTTGCATCACATTACAGAATAAAACTATACTAGAACATGACTGTACAAACAGTAATTGCAACACATTGCAGACTGATGACTACATGACTACATATTCCAAAAGTATGTTTTGTCTCAATTCATTTTGTGCGGAGAAATTTCATTTGTTTGTAGT
>NW_018127905.1:487376-510795 GCF_001952655.1 Monopterus albus | reverse complement strand
TATTGCTAAAAGATGTCAAATTTATATACCATCTCAAACTACAGACATTAAAAAGCATAAATTAGCAGGTTTCAACCATGAAATGTTTTTAGGTTTTGTACCTTGTCCATTTTTATTTCGGGCTCGGCTGTAGAACATCTTGGCTGAGATCGACGCCATCTTGGAATTATAGTAACACATGTAATGTGCTTTTCCTACCACAAGATGGTGGTAAAAGTGTCTACACACGAGGACAACAGGTCTAAGTTGAGGAGAAATAAAGTATATGGTGCAGGAAACCCAAAATGTGCGGTCCTCATATGAGGACGCAGGGACTCTAGAGGTTAAAGTATGTCCTGCAAAATGCAAAGTTGTGATAATAAAATTTATTTGATTGATTTACAACATTGACAGTGCACACTCGGATGCTCAATTGGCACATGTGAGTGTTTGTTTTTGTTCAACCACATGATGGTTGGTTCACAGCGACACAGTTAAGAGTCGACTACAGACTCAATTTACAAAAACAAGTGACAGAACAAAACTCTGATCACCCAGGCTGAGAAACTAGAGCGTCATGTCCAGGAGGGATCGTGGAGACAAACCTCAGATGTGAGGATCAGCAGCAGAAACAGACTTTACATTGAACTTAAGTGATGCTGGGAATTAAAAAGACTGTTTTTACCTGTGAGTGATCAGCTGTAGGTCTACATGACAGAAGCAGGGCGCAGGATGGGCAGAATGTGGCACATTGATAACCAGTTGTGAGTCCCGTGCACAGCTGATGTGTTCACTGTTGCTGGTTGATATGCAAACCAACATGAAGCAGGAGGAGCTCAGTGAACAGTCGGTACATTTTGGAGTCAGTTTAACACTTTTGAGCAGAGAACATCTGCTTTGAGGCATTTGACTGGTCAATTTTATTTAAATTTTTTTGGTGGATCATGGCCCTGGTCCCCCGTGGAAGTTACACCAGATTATCTATGACTACAACATTCACCCTGTGATAAATGGCTACTCATTGTAATTCTGCCTCACCTGCATTTCACCACTTGGTTGCTGTGGTCTTTTTACCACAGTTATTTCAAAAACCCTAAACTCTGCAGGAGTCTCAACCACAAACCTCAACCCTGGCTGACCAGCTATAACCCCATTCCCAAGTAAAACATCCCATCATCATTCTTTTAAGTTCATTCCCTCTCCAACCCATCCTCAACTCCTCCTCTCCCTTGACTTATCAGTCCTGCAGGACACTGAGTATGATAATTTTCCCCTCATGCAGACTTGGATTCTGACAAAGGAAGGATTTGGTTGCAGTGCTATCTCCTTTCCGGACTTCTCATTCTTTCCATGTTTGAATTTCAATCTAGTTACAGCCTTTTATCTCCAGGACTTGATATTTCTAAGTCAATTTCCACTTTTCTTTTGCTGTCTATTTATCTGTCCCAGTTTAGTTCAAGTATGAACATTTGGCATGGTGCTTACAATTTACTGCCAGTTTTCAAGTACCTGACCCTCTTTTTCCCTCAGTATATCAGGGCCTGGTAGGTTTTGTCAGTATAGTCAGTACATGTGCGTGTTTGCCCCCTCCATTTGCTATTAATGTGGTTCAGATAGGCAGTAAGCATGGTCTTGCATAAGCATAGGGTGTCAACGTCCAATTGTGTGTAATTGGCCTGCTGTCGAAACAAGATGGGATGCATCTGGGAGGTGGTGATCAGTAGACATCTGATGAGAGAAAAATTATTTAATTATTTGAGTCAATTAGTTTATCATGTTCATAAATGATAAAAAATGAAATATTGCCCCCAGAGTGAGAATTCAGCTTAGTTCCAATGGTAGCTTTTGATGCCACAACACAAAACAAGGCATTAACCACTGGGCAAGTAGAGTGGTTTTTGGGTTTCCTAACAGATTGGAAAGTTGACTAAAATGGGAATGTTTTGGGATGAAAAATAAGTTTGAAGCCAAAGTTAGTTTCAGTCTCTGAGCCAGCCTGGAACATCTGGTGAAGAAAAGCAAAAACTCTGCAACAACTACTTTTATGGTGCCCTTGAGCAAAGCACTGAACCCACCCAACTGCTTTGATGGTTGGACTCAATAGCAGATGGCTAGAGTGTTGATTGGAGTCCAGCATTTTCGACATAATATGAAACAGACTTGTAGAAAATGTAACCGTACTAAATAAAGGTTCAAAACCAAAGACACCTGAGCCAGAGGGACCCAAAGACAGTCGGCCCATGTCCCAACAGATCCAAGGATAATTAGACTGAAACAGTTCCCAATTGAGGAAAGAAAACACCAACCGTGACGCCACTGTTATTGATCCACACCTCTCATACTGGGTCATGGATGCTTGGATCCAAGTGGACTCCTGAGAACCCATAGATCTCAGTGGCCCTGTGGTTTCACAAGCCCATGAACAATCCACTCTGTGACCTCAATGCATTATCACAGATGCCTCTATCCTGATCATGACCACCTCCACTCCCATATTTGTAGATTCCTCTTTACCCTTTGGAAATAAAATATGATCCCCCCCAAACAAGATGTTAGGATAAACAACAGTTTTCCTTTTTCCTGTTGATGAGGTCATATTTATACAGTGTGCTTGGAATTCCACAGTGGCACTCCTTACTCAACACAAGTGCTCCGCCTTGTGGCCGAAGAAGTAAATACAATTTTTTTTGTTGTCATTTGTAACTAGCGGCACTTTAATGGAGGAATACTAATTGGACTCTGAATTACACTTAGCTCAGCAACATTCTTGGAGTTGCCTGTTCATGCTGCATCAGCATTTTAAATAAATGGATTTCCTTATAAATTGTTGCTTCAGAAATTAAGAATTTGTGGGTGGAGTGGATGGTATGATGGCTATAATATACAGTATGTTGCATTGGCCTAACCCATTCTCTTTGCTTGCTCAACAGGCTGGAGAGAAGCATTACCACCCCACATGTGCCCGCTGTGCCCGCTGTGAGCAGATGTTTGCAGAGGGAGAAGAAATGTATCTGCAAGGTAAAAGCATTTTAGGAGACTACAGATATCTTCCAAACTACAATGACTGTTATATGCTGCACGTTGAAGCTCTTTTGTTGCAAGTCTAATCATTAATTCAGTACTATCTGTTCTTAGATGATAAGAAGCAGCAAAGCTAATAATCTTGCAGTGGCATAATTGTTCTGGTTCACTCTGTTCCCTTTATCTCCCCTGTGTCCTGACACCTGTCTCCAATCTCTAGTTCTGCTCACTCACCAACATCAGTATATCAGTATAAACCCAATGCATTATGGGTCTTGCATGTTCCTGATGAGCTGGGTGGGCAGCTGGGTGAATGAATCATGTGCACTTGTGCTTGAGTCACAATGATACTCCCACTGAGACATTATTTACTGCTGTGTGGTGCTAACACAGAGTAGTATCTGGGGTGGTAGATTTTATTTAAACGCTTATTGAGCTGCTAGTTGTCACGTTGGGGTCAACTGATTTAGGAGCTTTCTGACAACATAACGACAACAAATGAGGAAGTGAGTCATGCATGTATTTTGGAGTCTTGATAGTTGCATTTAGAAGAAATATGTTGGATTTTAAGCATCATCTTGTACCAATGTCATTTGCATCAACCATATACAATGTTACTTTATCACTGTATCATTACATGATACATTGTAGAATTATCAGGGTTTTTTGTTTTTTTTTTTTTTTTTTGTTTTTGCTGCAAACAAGCAAATACACAGCAACCTAGAACATATTTAACAAGCACCACTGGCAGATACAAAAATAGGTACTAAGACATGTCCAAATGAACTAAATAAGCTTGAGATATGTGCTAATGTTGGTGTGCTGACAAGAATAATAGTAGTAATGTTGGTGTTTAGCCAGTAATGTTCACATTGACCATTTGAGTCATTCCTGTTAATATGTTAACATTTGATAATTAGCATGAAACACAATGTAGTGATGCTGTTGTGAATATCATTAAATATTATGATCCAGTGTGTGAGGAGTATTAATGTCTGAACTGACGGGCTGACTGATAGAGTTTGATTGTTTTTAGAGTCACATTGCTAGCAACAATGTGAATCATGTTAAATGTTGGAAATGACACTTTTTTTGTCTGTCTTTTCAGGATCTTCTATTTGGCATCCTCCATGCAGACAAGCAGCCAAGCAGGAGGAGAGGGGTAAGGTGGGTGGACACGAGCATCAAGCCACAAGCGAAATCCCTCATAGCTCATAGCATAATCAAATTGAGAGACCACACTGAAGCTGAAAGATGTAACAGTTTCATGCAATGATAATCAGGCATGAAATTGGGCGGTGCCACAGTTCACCATTACACACTGATTGTATACAGCATATGCAGTTGAAAGCAAAGGTTTGGGCACAGTACAAAATACTAGTGTATTTTAAGTTGATCTCAAATAACATATACAGGCTGCTGTAAAAATCACCCAATATAATGAAAATCCACCTATACAGTAGTTTAAACTTTTACAGCTGACCAACACAGAGGAGGAGGAGTTTAGTTGACAGTTCAGGATTAAATACTATTGTTTTACCATTGCATTAGCAGCTCTGCAGCCTCACATCCAGTATGTCCTCCATCTCTCATCCTCATTCCTTATCATAGCCCTTTTCCTTCCCAGAAGCAGGTCCGGATACAGCTCACTGATGTCCCTGAGCAGCAGGTTGGTGCCCCTGTACGCCCACCTAAACTCCCACACAGCCATCTGCAGCATGGGCTGATCTTACTTGTTGACACCTTACTGCTATATTTGCTTCATATCAAGCATCAAACAGCCCCATCACATACTGTAAAGCCACACAGTGCTGCAGTCCAGTTTCTTGTGATTTGATATATGATGCAGAGAGATTTGATTGTTCAGTGACTGATGATGCTGATTATCAGTCTGTGCATGTACAAGGGGATAAATCTCAGTAAGTGCATCAGTTGGATACATCATCTGTATCTTTAGAGGGTAACACAGAATGGATAAGACTTGTTTAAAGATAATTATGCAAGAAGATAAAGACCAAACTATAATCATAACCTTTGTTCTTATGTGTCAAATATTTAATATGTTCTGATAGAGAAGGTTCACCTACTCTCTTCAGTGTGTGTCCATAACTGATATTAGCTTCACTAATAAAGCCACTGCACTGACAGCTACTGTATGTGTGTGTATGATGTAAGTGCTGTTGTAATGCATGTGGAGAACAAAATATATTAACAATGACCAGAAAATATGGAAGTTATCAAAGAACATGAAGTAAAATTTTCTGCAATGTCAAAAAGTTAATTATGTTAGCAGGCTAGGCTAACTAGTTTCCAATGTCTGAGTGGAAGATGAGCTTAACAACACAATGGGTCTCTCCAAATGTTTGTTAGAAATAGACAAGTTGCTAATTTCTGATAACTAATGCTATGGGCTGTAGGACAAGGGGGAAGAAATCATTTTAACAACGTCATAGTCTATACAACCTGCTAATCATTAGTTAGCAGTAATAGAATGGGAACTAACCTATTGTGCTCTCACTGTAGGAATTGCTATATTGTTAACAGGCAATTTTACATGTGCTTCTTTCCAGAAGACAGGTTCATGTGATTGAAAATTGCAACTGAATTTCTGTTTACGCAAATCATGGGTTTAAATGGGCAAACAATAAAAATAACTAATATATCTCTGTTACCTCCATTAACCTGCATGCGTTCAGTCTATTTAAACACAACTGTGTGTGTCTGTGTTTCAGGTGACCCGGACTTCATCTGAGAGCATCACTTCAGCCCCAGCATCCAGTGCCTCGGGCTCTCCCAGTAGAGTCATTTATGTAAGACTGCACCACCACCACACAACAGCAGGGGACAGCAGCTGCACACCATCTACTCTAGCCTGTTTCATGTATTTACAGATATTTTCTTTTCTCTGCTGCCAGGCCAAACTAGGGGAGGAGATGCTGGACTACAAGGACCTAGCAGCCCTTCCAAAGACCAAGGCCATCTATAACATAGACAGGCCTGACATGCTGTCCTACTCTCCCTACATCAGCTATCCGTCAGAGGAGAGGCACTATGGAGAGGTAAACAAGTCTCTCAAAGCTTTGATTTTCTCTTCTCCTTTGTAACTTTACTTCTCTCTAATCCTGTGGTGGAAATTTGCTGATTTACTCAAGTACTGCACTTATAGTAAGAACACTGCTTGTACTCCAGATTTCACAGTCAGATTTTGTACTGCATACTCCACTACGTTCATCGGAAAACTGAAGCATTTACACTTCAAATTAAGATTTTTTTGAATTAAGTGGTAGCATAAACAGGTTTTTAATATGTAACTATGGCCATTATTACATAATAAATTATTTTCTAATGCCTCACAGACTAATTTTAAAACAAAAACAACTTCTGGGTAGCCAGGTTGTAAAACCTCTCTCTGATTGGTACATTATTTAATGTGATCTAGTATGATACTTCATCCACATAGCTTCTAGAAAGGAGCTGCAGAGCATCCATACCAAAATGCCTTTAACCACTACCTAATTATTAAATGCATATGCTGTACTTAACCTACTTATAACTTTATTAATATACAAAGTTCAGCTAAATAAATAAAATAAAACCTGGCAACCCAACAGTTTTTTTAATTAATGGACTATAACAGATCAATAAAGTATTAGTAAATACCCTACTAATTACTTTATCATCAATTAATCCATTAGTAACAGTTTAACAGTAACAGTAGCCTTTGTAATGGTCTTCTCCTTCAAAAGGTAAGCAGATTCTAAGGGATTCAAATCAAATACTGGGTTTTTGAGACTAACACTAATATTGATAATTTTGAGTTATATTCATATTTACATAAACACATAAGCAGATATTTTCATAACAATTGAAAAGTAAACAGAGACATTGTTTGGCATTTACATGCAGCAATTTTTGTCACTTAAGCTAATGAGCTAAAATGAGATAAACGGTCTGATTTTAGTCATATTTAGAATAGAATATATAGAATTTGAATATTTGAGGAAATGAGCCTGGTGAAGAATCAGATTTGGTTTGTGGATGTGTTTCTGCTTTCAGAGCGAAGAAATGCCTGTTATAAATGTCAGAACGGCCTCATTTTTCTAGGTTTTATTGACATTAAACAGTACAAGCCAGTGAATAACTTTAAATGGGATAAAGCTAAGAAGTAAACTGCCAGAAGTAAAATGTCTGCTTTTTTCCAAGTGATTTAATGAACAAAAAGGTGAATTAATTTCAGTGAATGTTGTTAATGTTTGAGGTTCCAAGAACGCACTTCTGTTTGTAGCCTCTTCCTTGACATTTTTTGTGGTGTTTCATCTTGCTATCCATCCCTCAGTCTGACAGTGAAGTCAGTAACAACCATTCTTGTCTCTCATGCAAACACATTCATTCCTTTGCAGTGCAGTCGCAGTCTCACAGCCCTGAGCATGTAAATGAAACACTTTGGACCCGCTTCACTTATCTCATCCATCCATCAGGCATGTCCTCACAGCGGACATCACTGTTTGCTGACACTGTTGGATGGTTAACTCATAAATCCTCACATATGAGTTCATCTTAATCATTGGCTTTCTTCCCCTCTTTAATTTGCAGTCCCCCCAGCTGCTTTCTTCTACTCCTACTGAGGTAATATAATGCACTATGTTTCACTGTGGATGTCACAAACCCTTCATCTGTGCTTTCCTGAGTGTGTGTTTGTGTATGTGCAGGCACAAAGGAGTTGTATTACTATATTTGGGGAAATCTATTTTAGAGGAACTGAGAGTTTTAAGTGTTTTATTGTCAGTACAGATGTTGCTGTTTTGATTACAGCAGCTGATATGTATGCTTAAAATATCATCCTGATTACAACTTGGATCTGGTGTGACAGTACGCCCTAGACATTTGCAGGCCAAATGTCACAGCTCAACAGAAGACATACTCAGGTTCTGATGCGCATGTGGTTATATCGCTTCTAAAAGAGTGACGATTCTTGATGCAGTGTTGTCTGAGGGATCGGAGAGCACGGTCATCCAGCTTAGGACTGTGCCCTTTACGTGCTGAAATCCCTCCAGATTCTTTGAATCTTTTAATGATGTTCTACACCGTAGAGGGTGATGTATTCAAATCCCTTCCTATCTTTCTTTGAGGAACATTTTTTTAAACATTTCACTGATTTTCTCACACATATGTTGGCAAATATTCAAGGGTCTGCATGGTGGTTAGTGCTGTCACCTCACTGCAAGAAGGTTCCAGGTTCGAGCCCAGATGCCTTTCTTTGTGGAGTTTACATGCTCTCCCTGTGCCCACGTGGGTACTTTCCAGATGCTCTGGCTTCTTCTCGCAGTCCAAAGATATACAGTTTAATTTTATTGGTGGCTCTAAATTGCCCTTAGGAGTGAGTGTGGCTGGCTGTCAAGCTGTCAAGTATCAGCCCTGTGATAGCCTGTATCTCATTGCCTGGACAAATAAAACCAACATTTTCTGAATGGCTAAACACCAGAATTTTTTAAAGATGTTAATATTCAAATTAATATCCTTTGAATTCCCAAGTATAGTAATAAAACTTTATACCATTATTTTTTTAATGTTGTATACTGATAAACAAATTGCCTTAATTATGCTTTGATATGTTTTGAATCAACCTAACCTGTGTTACAGTATCTTGAAGTTATATTTTCCTCAGTTCTCTGCCTTGTGCAATATGTTTTGATCATACATCTGTGGGTTTTGCCCACATTCCTGTCTGATGTTGTGATTAAAGACCTAGTAAATATTTCTCTCCAGCATGCACTCTTTTTGTCTTTTAATTTGTGTGTTTGTGCACCCAGGGTGATGGGGAGAAGTCACCACGTCAGAGGAGGCCTTCCAGCCCCAGCTCCAACAGCTCCCTGGGTGGCTACGGACGTTACACCCCGTCCCGTTCCCCTCAGAATTACAGTCGGCCAGGTATCAGCTGCACACACACACAGCCCACAGTCTGTTTAAGTATTAAATATTAATCTGCTGCAGATTTTTAAGGTCTGTTTGGTTTCACTCTAGGCATTTTTAATGCCATGTCATGTCATGAGTCCAAATACCCCACTCTGACTTCCTTCTCAGTTATTTGTTTGACCTTTCATATAGAGATTCATTATTGTCTATAAACTTTATTTCTCTTTTAGTTTTATTTTAAAGCCCTTGTGGCAAGAATATAATTCTGTTGGCGAAATATTCAGTCATTTAAAGGGCTTGTTATCTAATGTTTGGTCTAGGTGGTAATACTTTACTCCCTTGCTAGTTTGCATTTGTAAGTGGTATGTAATAATTTTTTGACACCCTGTAATGTAAGTGCTGTAATCATACATCATCTCCTTTATCCACTTACCCCAAAGATGATAAAGAAACTTTATATGTTCAAAATTATATCCAGTGATTCAGTGTGTTCTTGTAATCTGATTGAACACTCAGGGTCAGATGTATACCTTGGCGGTAAACACAGCCAGACCCATGACTCCAGTTCTCATTTGCCCCCAGCCCTTATGGGTGGCATTAAATACCCCTCCACCTGGGCCAGAGACTCATCCTCCTTTCCTGTGTACTGTCCTGGTCGTGCTGAAGCGAGTGGTGGTGGTGGTGGCAAGTCCTCGCCCACACCAGCAGGTGGCAGCACAGGCTTGTCTTTACACCTAAACCCCACTACCCTGGCCATGCTGCAGCAGCACAACTACATCCCTTACTTCAGAGGTACCAGAGCACGATGAGACCAATACCTGGTCCAATACAGACAATGGATGAGTTGCTGGAATAATTGCTGCTGTCAGATCAGATGAGACTAGAATGAGTGTTGCAGTCCTTGGTTTAATAAACAAAAACCTGAGACTTTTTAAAAAACTAGTTTCCCCACAGCAGCAAGGTGCCAGTCCTCTCTGTATTTGACTGAGATAAAAGGTCCTAAAAAATGGAGTGCTGTGATGCTACCACTGAACTGACGTCACTTGGCATGAGTTGTAGATAAGCACCAAATTAACCATGTGTTGGGTCTTTAGATCTCTTGGTTCATCATAGACCAGTGAGTTATAATGGGAAACAGAACCTTTGACTGGTGTGTGCTTCGTTTGCGTCTGTAACCACAGTTTTCTTTAATTCTTGAACTAAAGCCATGAAACTGCTAAGGCTGTTCATGATGCCACATGTCCCTGAAATCAACATCACAAACCAGTAATGTACACATTCCTCTTGCACGCTGTAACCCCTGCAGGAAAGCTTATCCAACCGCCTCCCTTTCCTTCATCTTCTCCCCATCCCCTGATCTCCCTCAACCCCAGGGTTCAAACAGGACCCCCTACCTGACCCTAAACCTAGGACATCCCTGCATCTCAGTTTACCTCCTCCTGACGGTAAAAACACCAGCAGTCTTTCTCTTCTTTGTGTCTCCCCCTCCTTAGTGGAATGTTTAGCAGGTTTTGTGATGTTGTACAGTATTGTTGTTGTTGGGTTTCCTGGGGTGCATCAAGGTACATTTGTAGGACCACTCAGTTTACTCATTCTGCTTGCACTGTTCACTTGTGTCTGTGGATGTGGTTGATGTGCATGGTTAACTTGATGTAGACCTGAGTGTAACCTTGATACCTTTGGCGTTATCTTTTAGAGGAAGCTAGGTTAAAGGTGACTTCAGTTTTGTGCTTGTCTGTTCAGATTGTTGATCTTATTGTTTGCCTGCCTTTGAACTCTGATTTACCCTGTTGTTTTTCCTGAATGACCCCTTGTTCATCACCATGTGTCAGGCTTTATCCCCTTAATACTTGTTTTTGTCCATGATGTAAATCTGGAAGAGAGTGCAGGATTTGTGTTTTGATGACTGATAAAATGCACATTGACATTTGCAGACGGTGTGAAGAATCAAGCCTATTGTTATTGATAGAAACACAAGAAATTATGTTATCGGTAAATGCAGCTCCTCTGACACAAAGCACTGATGAATATTGAAATGTTATAAATGCTGGTCAAGGAGACAAGGACAATTTAAAGGATAGACACAGTTCATTACAACATGGGTTTTATTTCCATTGGTCAATAATACTATATTCACTAAATTAACTGCTGAGATCTCAGAATATGGCGATATTGCTAAAATCAGCTCCAGTGGGGTGGTGAACCCAAGGCAATCATACAGGTTAGTTAAATTTCTGTTTGGAAGGAAAAACAGAGACAAACTGAAAGATTATTACCAGAGGTACCTATTCTAAATATTTAGTCTGACTTTATGGTTCAAAGTTGACCTGCTGTACTGTACTTGCCTAAATTTTATAGCTTTCCAGTAAAATAAGGGATTATTAGCAATGCTGGGATCAACACTGAGATCTCAGCAGTTACTTTGCTGAGTACAAAAGAAGAAAAGCAAAAGTTCTGTGTCATAGCTGTCTGTAATATGAAGTGCAGTACCTAGAGTAGAGGGATGTTAATCAAATATATAAAAAAAAATTATGCTTGAGGGCTAGCCATTGAAGAACAGTTTTGAAGCTCAAGGTTGGCCATTGGCATCTTGGTAGTACCTAACTCTGGCTAAACCAAAAACAGGCAAAGAAGTGGGGTGTGATTGGAGCTCGCTAAACAGCTAGTGGCTAAATAGCTAGTGGCTAGCCAATTGTCTTGCCTGTCACTCAGAGCAGCCACGCCCTTAATTATGCATCATTTTTAGCCTCAATATAATTTAAATTGTCAAGTTATATAAAAATTCAGGCTCTGTACATTTTTCATGGAAGCGAAAATTGGCTATAGAGACCAAAAACCATTATTTGTATAAGGCTATAAACATGTTTATTTCTGCTGTAAAGTTGAGCATTTTAACATGGGAGTCTTAGGAGATGAACTCCCTTTTGGAGCCAGCCTCAGGTGGCCATTCAAGGAAATGCAGGTTTTAATGCTTCTGCATTGGCTTCATTTGTCAGCGTTGCAGGTTGCTGCTTGGGAGTGGTGCAGTTAGCAATGTCACCTCATAGCAAGAAAGTTCTGGGCTTGAAGCTCATGGCCAGCTGGGGCCTTTTTGTTTGGAGTTTGCGTGTTCTCCCTATGTCTGTGTGGGTTTTCTTCAGGTACTCCGACTTCTTCCCACAGTCCAAAGACATACAGGTTAGGTTGATTGGCAACTTTGAATTGTACCTTGGTGTGAGTGGTTGTCTGTCTCATATGTGTCAGCCCTGTGATAGACTGGTAACCCTCAGGATAAGCAGTATAGATAATAGATGGTTGGACCATGTTTGTACAAAGTTCATTTAAAAAGTCACACCCCTGATATAAATGTTTCTACAGGGCCATACAGCATTTTCACTTACAAAAAGCCTTTGACTGCAAAGGGATGCTATTTTTATATTATACAGAAACCTTTGGCAAAAGTGTTTAACATATGCATGTTTGGACCTTTGTTGATTAACAGGAGGAGACACAGAGGGAAGCAGCATGAGCTTCCACTTTAACATTTTGCATAGAAAATCACGAACATACAGTCAAGGGGTTTGGCAGTTTTTCCATGGCAGGATGGAGAGACTGAGATCAGAGTTCTTTGATGGTGAAGAAGAATGAGAGGAGGGGGAATGGAGGAATGAAACAGCTGAGCTATAGTTTGGTTTGGTTGCCAGTTGCAGAGCCATGAGCCACAGTGTGCCGCTGACCTTGTTCAGGCCACTGTGGTTCTTAATGTATGTTTTAATGAAGTACAGTATGAGGTTCACTAGCTGAAAAAACTGTGGTAATAAGATTTAAGTGACACTTAACACATAAGCTATTCAAATGTGTTGTCTAATGATGAAGACTGAAGGAGGAACAATGCATGCTTTTCTTTTTATCCCTCTGATTCATTGCTATTGCTACAGAAAGCAGTTTTTTTTATATCCTGTTGTTGTGTTATCGGTCTCCGGTTAATGAATGGCTTCCACCTTCAGGTAAATTATAATACATCACCTCCCTGGACTATGTTTGCAAATGCCCCTAGCCTCCTATCTTAAATCCAGATGTTTTCATGGAGGATGTACCCCACATTTAGCCCTGCATTAACAGAACTCTAGTGTGTGTATTTACAGGCATGTGTGTATGTGAAGAAGATCACCGACCATCATTAACACCACTGCTGTGTGTCAGTGATCTCATCCACTTGCATCCAGATTGCTGCTGCTCTTTTTTTTTTTATTCTGAGGGGAGAAGAGTGTGTGTTCAATCAGCGAACACTCTCTCAGTCTGTCTCTCTGTTTCTTCCTCAAAGGTCTAGATGTAGAGTGTTTATTACTTTTGGCTTCAAGGGTGTCAGTGACTCCATCACCCAGCTTGCTAATGGTGTAACACAATAGTGTGGACCTTGGTTATGAGCAGAGATACACAACACTCACATGCAAGCACTGAGCAAAATGTTCATGTATGTTACATGCTCAGACAAATTGGGAAACCATAGTATAACCATTGGGCAACAAATACAATTACCATCACTACCATTATTTTTGCACCTACAGTACAGTGACATTTCAAAACGTACCAATTCATACTTTTTTGTGATTTTTGTGTTAACTGTTAAGTGATGAGAACAAAGTTTCTCAGCTCATCCCTGCAGACCCCTTTCAGGTGAATCATTGCTCTTGTGCTGGTGCTAACATTAACAGGTTCAGTGCTGCCACATTTGCAAGAACCTAGTATTTGTCTCTAAAGCTAATTCAGAAGTAGCTGTTGCATAATAATTTTTATTTAGGCAGCGCGTTTCAAAATCTACATTACAAGGCAGCAAATTTCTGTTTAATAGAAAATTACAATCAGGAAAGGCTCTTTGATAAAAGTCTGTTTTAAGAGAGGATTTAAAAGCTGTCACTGATGTAGTTGACCTGATTTCTATGACTACAAATGCCCTATAGTTTTCAAGTGAGCCCTTGGAACAGATAAAAGACCTTTGTCCAAGGATCACAACCACGCACAGCTGCGTGCACTGTAGTAAAAGGTCAGAGATATCACTTGGGGAGAGGCAATGCAAGAACTTAAAAGTAATTTATAAAATATTAAAATCAATTCTAAAACATACAGGGAGCCAGTGCAGAGAAGCTAAAACAGCAGTGATGTGATCATATCTCCTAGTTCTGGATAAAAGCTTAGCAGCTGAGTTCTGGACAGACTGGAGTCGATGAATGGGGTTTTGGCTCAGGCAGGTGAATAGGCTGTTGCAGTAATCCAGGCATGATGAGATGAAAGCAGGTAAAATCGTATGTCTTGAAATATTTCTGAGCTGATTAAAGCCATGATGGCACAACCTTAAGCAGCGCAGTCTCAGTAAATCTTCAGACTGAAATGTATCAAAAATGTTATTTTCTAGTGCAGATAAAAATTCCTTGGGCACAAGATTTTGTTTTATAAAAAAAGTTACATTAATTTGTAAAGCTGTTTGGAACAATAGCAGCTTTTCTCCAAAAGCTGTTTTCAAACATATTTGGAATGTGTATAGGTGTGAAGACTGGCTCGGTTTCAGGAGTTTCCATGCATTAACAGCTTCAGTGCAGCGGAAAGCAACTTGTACCATAATGTCTTTGACTGGGGTTGTGAAAAAGAGCTTTGTTTTAACAGAAGGATATCAATATACTCAACGGGCATCATTTCTAACTTCACCTAGAGTCATAAGCTTTTGGCAAAAAGACTAAAATTGGATTTGCAGATGGCCTTCTGTGAAGGATGGGTGGTCTCACTCTGTATTAAGTGACTTAGCTTTTAAGGTCCTACTGCATAACAAAGAGAGGAGACCCAGGAATTTGTTGGTGCATGTCACATAGACGCCTTCCTGCAGAGGTGGTCCACATGTTCCAGACCAGATTCTGAATGGTGTTACTAGGAAAAAGGAGATTTGGGCTGAGGGACAACACAGTGCCATATTAGCTATGCTAAAGCGGTAGCAATCAAAATTTACAGGATGATTTTTGTCTCATTACATAACAGTTCAGACTAGTGGGATTCATTACCCAAATTTTTGTGAATTTGTTCAAGACAACTTGTTTGTGTACTTGTTTCAATACAGTAAATATAAACACAGTAAATGGCTGGGTCATCTAGTCACCTGCATCACTGTAATAATTACAGCTTTATCAATATGCTTACCATAATGCTGCCTTTTTGCCCCCATTGCCCTTTGTTTTCTTCCAAACCCTTTCCCTTTTGCCTTCCATATCCAATTCCCACCCACCTCCGTCACCAATGGAGGTAGTGAAAGTGGTCGGAGTACCCCCAGCTTATCTACCTATTCTGATGGCAAATCCCCCTCATCTACTTCTACATATGTGGCCGCTCCCCGGCATTTCCACATACCAGGTAGGCCATATCTGCACCGCTTGGCTCACAACTTTTAGTTTTTCCTGCCTTCTATGCTGCCATTAGTGACACAGAGGTGAATTACAGGATAAGCTGACAAATTACATAACAAATAGCAAGAAATATTGGTTCTGTTACTAGTAAGCTGACTATGAGAATGTCCTGCAGAAATGGAATGTTATATAATGATTTGATACCAAGGCTAACCAGCTAATACCTAGAGCATTGTTTTAACTGTCATCCTGTGGTTGAATGTTTTAAGTTGTACTTCGTATCCACCAAATGGTACTGCTAGGTGTACCATTAACTTCACTTAAACTAGTCTAGTGAAGCTGCAATATACATGTGGGATATTGAATACCAAGCTGATTACACTGGGCCACATGCAAGAATGTTTTTAAATTTTTTTTTAATCCTTCACTTTGTGGAAAAAAGTGGGAGGTTTGTTTGTTTGAACTGGGCCACATGCAAGAATGTTTTTAAAAAATTTTTTTAATCCTTCACTTTGTGGAAACAAGTGGGAGGTTTGTTTGTTTGAGGGTTCCAAATCATATTCAGCAAACCGTCATAACTGATAAAACTACAGCTGAGCCATACCAAAGAGAGACTTGAAGAACAAATTTATCTGATATCAAGTAGTTTAACTTATTACAGGATTAGTATGCCACAGCTTTGGTCTCTGTGGATTTTTGGACTGTAGATTTGAATCATCAAATCAGGCCAAGGCTGCAGCGCTCATAGCCCCATTTGTGACTCCAGCACTCCACGATTTGGTCACACAGCTTTCTTACTCTAGGGCAATAGTAAAAAATCTTTTTTTTTTTTTTTTTACCTCTGGTTCATGAGGAGATCATGGTTTTGTTCTGAACAAAGTTTGGACAGATAATAGACATCTGTGAAATCATTGGCACAGCTTGGGTAAAAACATTTTTCATTTTCCCTAAGTTTGTGTACAGAGAATGCTGTGTGACTGAACCATACTCACCATCGGCTTGTCCTCCTGGTACAAATCCTACTGAAATAACAAGGGGAATCAAATTTGCAAGTTTGACTTAAATTTGTACTGCTGTGATTTAGATAACTAAATACTTTTATCAGCACATTTTTCATATTTTGATGCCATTTATTTGTGATGTACCTTACACAAAAAGTCATAATTGGAGAAGGCACACTTTCTATATTGTACAGTATACAACTTCTATTCTATTACTGTGAATCAGTTCATATACACAAGTACAAGAAAATCTGTGAATACCACGAGTTCTCTTACATCATTCATTTATATCAGATTAAAACTATTTGTAAGAGTGGTTCTTGCATCAGGCCCAGTGTCTTTATTATATAGTTTACTGTACCAAATTTGCAGTGTTTGGATTGTATTGTGTATTTCTCAAGGATTCTTATTCCCAGTGTCCCTACTGCTTGCTAATTCCTCTGACACAGCAATGAGCTAACATTAAATTGCGTCACTTAAATAATTTAATTTTCTGTACGTTTACAGGACTTGACATTAAACAGTGTAACCATCAGTACTTTCCGTCTCTCACAGAGGAAAATCTATTTGATCCAACATATTGTTCCCATTGACAACTGCAGTGTCAGTCATGCAGAGGGGGAAAAATCCCTCCCATGTTGGAAACAAATTAAGTGGAAAAAACCGCCAACAATTTTCCGCTTAATGTCTTTCATAGTCAGCTTTTATATGGATATTGTTTCAGATGCTGGAAGGCACTGAAACAATCCAAAAAAAAAGACCCACATGTTGTTTTATTGTGAGTCATGCTTCTGCTGCGGCTTGATGTTTGCCCGTTGTTACCAAGCATCTCTATCAGAGGCCTGTCTTGGTCCACTGACCCTAAGATGGACTTGATCAAACTTAGGAAAGCCATCCTCCAGAGGCACCTCAGCTAACATTCAGCTTTTCTCTGTTGTGCCTTTTTTGAGCAGGTTAATTGGAAATTTCTTAAAGACTTCTAATACAAATAGACAGTTTGGTGCCTTGGGACTGTGTGGGGTTTCTGATATTCTTTGAGTGTCATTGAACTGATCTTCATCAAATAGCCTCCTTTGATGAAAAACAAAACACTGAAATGTTTTGAATACATTGCATGAATATTTTTTAAATTGATGTTTCTGATGTGCAATAATAAAATGACAAATGTGTTGAATCGAGCTATACAGCGCTCCCTTTTGCTTGTTCAAAATACGGTATCTCATCCCTCTAACTGCTAACCCATGCTTCTTTTTCTCCATTCTCTCTCTTCTCCCCATGTTGGCTTCTTCATTTTCCTTTCCTCTGCACCTGTTCCCATCTTCAGAGAATATGGTCAAAGATAATATCTATAGAAAACCCCCCATCTACAAACAGCATGGTACAGTCCACTTCTTTAACGCCTCCTTCTCTGGTCTGTTCTCTGCACGATTTGTTGCACGTCACCTGTCAGTCATCTCATCATCCATTTACCCCAGTTGTCATCCCCATTCTCTGAGGCCTGCACCTGTCTAGTAGGCTCCATGGATCTACGTGCATAGCGCTGGTGTAAGAATATGGCACCTGTTTTATGTATCAAATCAATAGACAAGTGCTGAATCTATCAAGGTTGACCATTTGAATGGTGGGCAATGTTATGACTAAATGAACTGAAAAAATATTGAAATTTAAATGAATATTTTGGAATAAGAAATCTATGATGGAACCTATGACCCTGCTCTGAGAGATGTTCCTAATAAGCTCAGATAATACACGCTCCACTACTGTTGATATTAAAAGTCCATTTGGGCCAAATTTGGCAGTGTGCTAAACAAATTTAAGGGTCTATCTTAGTGTACACAATCAGTCCAGCATCCCTTGGAATAACAGACAATCCAGTGTTCACAATTTACAGTGGCGATGCAAGTTCTGTGTCGTTAATGTAGAAAGTAAGTGTGTGGAGGTTTGGCTAGTAGCGCATTTAACTTTAATGATGGAGACTACAGTTTCCATTGCATAACAGTCCAGCAGTTTAATGTTCGCCTCTTTAACTTTAATGTATTTCATTTGCCCAAAGGCATCAGTTTGCTTCAAACCAAGTGCTGCTGGATCATCAAAGAATGCATCATGAAACCTCCTTTCACCTTTCTGAAACCAGACTTGAGGGGAATTTCCCAACTAGATAATCTCACAAGCAGCAACTATGGATATGAACTAAGCAAGATACAAGCTAATACATTGAGTCCTTCAGTATATTTCAGCATGAACTGTACACAGACTGTGAATGGTAACCTTTAAGTTCTTAAGTTGCATAATATTTCATTTCATGCCATAAGATGAGTCCTACTGTTGCTTTAAAGGCTAAAACTACTCAACATCGACAACTACTGCTTTACTGCTGTCTACAGGTTGAAATATTCAAACATCATTTGTGATATTTTGATCAGCATGTAGCCAAACGTTTAACAGAATTGAAATGTTCAAGCTCTAGAGGGCAGTACAGCATCAGTTGTAGATACTTTCACTAGAAAGCTCTTAGATCGAGGTCTAGAGGTAACATCATGTTACTACCACTGTCTCTTAACTGACTTAATGTCTGACAACAAAGTCTGCATTATTGGGTTTCGCCAATAATATAAGTATTGCCCTAAATTTCAATGTTTGATTTGACTCTGCAAAACTCTAGTAATCTCAATTATTTGGTATTGAATCTGATTGGGACTGGGCCATCGGGTGTTAAGTTTCTCACCTCATTCTTGCATGTCTGCATTCATCTCACCAGCTCATTTGTTGGTTTTGGTGGTGATGCTGTGATCATGTGTATACACTGTGAATGCCTGGGTACATGAATAACTTTGTTTGGTGACATTAGTGTTGTACCACTGCTTCAATCACTGTGTCTCTCCTTTAACTAGTGTTTGTGTATTTTAAATTTTGGTGTAGTTTTCACTGTAGTTTTCCCCCAAGATACAAAATATGTGCACATAATAGCGTCACTCAAAAGACATTGACTTAAGAGACCAAGGAGCTCTTATCACCTTTATCACACAAGGAAGAATTTATATTTATCAAATATGACGAGCAAATCAGCTGCATATAGCATAGTCCTGTAGATTAATGAGCTGGCTGTTAGCATATTGAGTGTATGCATTCAGGCAGACGTGAGCTCACTGACGAGGCATCTGGCAAGAAAACGAAAAGTGAATCCACATCTCCTTTTAAGTAAAGATTTCTCATCAGTGATTTAACCTTGGAGCTGTGCAATGTGACAGAACTTTATAATAAGCTACACTTGCCTCATGGGAATTTGACCCAGTAGTCATGTTGTCTGATGCACAATAACAAGGTTGTCTCCAAAACTATCTGGATACTAGTCCAGCGTGCGTGCTAATGTTTTAGGGTGCAGTATTTTAATGTCCAAAATGAAAAATAATGCAATTGGTAATTTGTGTGCACAAATGACTAATTCATGCTGTTCAACTTACTACTTTTGTACTCATATTATTAATTCATGCACACAAATTCACTGAAGGATAAATATTAGCTGACATTTTAACATATGGTATGTTGAAGGTATGTGAAAGGCAACACAATTCTATTTGGCATGCTAGCACACTAAGTTTAAAGTAACTACATATATCACTAACAAAACTGTTTTCATTACAAGAGCCTCATCTTCATATATAAAAAGATCTCTGGTCTGACAAGTCAAAAACACAGTTTATTTTCTGTTGTACTATGGTGTAGCCTGATCGTGATCCATTATTGTTAAACCAGCATCCCATGTAACATCACTACTGTGCAAAGGTGAGTGTTAAGGCAAAAAGGTCAAATGTCATGAATGCAGTAACCAAACATTTTGTGATTTCAGGCACACAAATACTGACGTGCACTGCTAACTTGCTGCTAACATTTCTCGCTAACTGCCCAAAACTTCAGTTTTTACTATCAAGAAAATTCACATTGAGCTTAGCTGCAAGCTTGGGTTTCAGGGACTTTTGTTTTGATTTTGGACAGAGTACCACAAATAGTTTGGGTTTTGCCCATTTTAAAATCTTGTATCTTTGAATATGTAAGCTGAAAAAACGTGAAAAAAAAAAATTAAAAATCAACTGGACTTGGTTTTAGGTCGAAGATGTTTTACCTCTCATCCAAGAGGCTTCATCAGTTCTGCCCGACTGGCGTTGACTTGTTTATTCAGCTTACTATGACCTGGATGACTGAGAATCTGCACAGACACTTTGAATATGTAATTTGTGCACATGAGTTTATAATTGCATTAATATTCGAACCAAAAATTTTTTTTTTCTCCATGACAACTACTAGGTCTTGTATGACCTGGATGACTGAGAATCTGCACAGACACTTTGAATATGTAATTTGTGCACATGAGTTTATAATTGCATTAATATTTGAACCAAATTATTATTTTTTTTCCCATGACAACTACTAGGTCTTGTAGTAACAGAAACATGGATGTATTCAGTCAGAAACATAGCAATGATACCAATTTGTTTTGCATAGCGTGAGAACAAGTGGAAATGTTAGGCTGATGGTGGCACTACGGTAAAAAAAAAAACAAACAAAAAAAAAAACAGGAGGTCACACAAACGTAGGGATTTACCCTCTAGAGACCATAGAGCAGTTGATGAGATATTCTTCTCTAGTGGCCAATGGCTCAAATTCCCAGAATGTAAAGCGTTGCCCTGTAAATCCATTGTTGATAAAAAAAAAAAGAAAATGTTAGCCATTGCTATCACATTGTCTTACTGGTTGCTTGCACAGTGTATGAGGAGTTCCCTGTAAATGCTGTGTGCAGCTGATAATGTCATGCTCCATAGGTGATTTACAGTAGAGTTAACTTTGCAGTACAGTATAGCTGAGAGGCAAATGATCCAGTGCATTAACTGTGACATCCTGTAACATGTGATTGTTTTACAGCATCTAGAACATCTTGGCAGGATGGGGAAGATAGCAAGGTGGGTCAGTGCGTATGTGTGTATCTTTTTGTGTCTGTCAATATCTGTCTTGTTTTGTCATTTTCTTACAAATACTGTCAATCCATTTACTAATGCAATAACTCATTCTTTGCCATCCCTTCTTTCTGTCTGTCTTCCTCTCTCTCTGTAGAGGACCAGCTGGACAATCTTGAAGAGTGAGATGGACGGACAGATGGGTCCAGAAGACCTTGACCCCTGCAAGTCCACTTGCAGTCTCCCCACTGATACCTCTCAGCCTAGTGAGTAGCTAAATACAAGCTGGGCCTGGTGTGAGCAATATGAATCAAACCATATTGAACATGAGGCACTCTTCTTCTTTGCAGATTTCCCTTACAGTAAGTCTGCATCTTTACCAGGATATGGAAGGAATGGCATCTACAAGGTGAGCTGCGAAATTTGTATGTCATCACAAGATGCAGTAGAAAATAAAGAATTACTTTAAACAAAGCATAGTAGGCACAGAAACAATGGTAAATATGACAGAGACTCCAATGACTTTGTGTCTTGGAAGGCATGGTTTTGTTGGAGGAGAAAGTGGTGGACTTGTGGAGTGAGCAAGAGTGTTTGACGTCTCATCCAATTTGTACTATGGCAGAGTGGACAACGAGAAAAGGTTGACAGACTTCACTGTCTGCTTTGAGTCAAACAGGGTTGTGCCCACATTCTGAGTCTTTTTCTTTTTGGCTGTTTTTTCCAAGCAAAACATTGCACACACAAGTGCAGCTGTAGTCAAATGCAGGAGGATATGTGAAGTAGTCTCAAAATCTAGCTGCAGCTGTGACTAATGACACATTGTCACTGATATACACAAATGATTCTTTAAAGGATATGGAATGTGCACCACACCTCAGAGGACCTTTAAATTTAGCTTTTTCTTTAGACCACTGAGGTAAAATCTATCACACACTGGGTTACAATAGTTAAAAAGGCCTCCATCTTCATGTGTTTACACTAAGTTGTTATCAGCATTTCCCATCCCCACAGAGCTTCCCACACTCTCCTAATCAAAACAGGAAACCTCAGAGTAGCGCTTAAGACTAGCAGTTTTCCTCCATTGTAAAAATCAAACTCCCCAAGCCTGTTTCTTGCACAGGTTGGCACCGGATTACACATGCATCAAGTCAGTACGATTCTCTTCACACAGACAGCACGCTCGTTTATTATGATGACACTGGACGTATTTAGTTTTTCATCAGCTGATGTGATAGTATTGCTCTTGACCAAGTATATTGAACTGTTTTTCACTTGCTGACTTGGTTAGTGTTGCTGACATGGAAGATTTAAGCAGAATAAAGGAAGATAGAATTGTTTTTTCTCTTAAATGTGTAGCTATTTTAAAACTATACTAACATTTTTCTGTGCAATACCCATTAGTCTAAGCATATGCTCATATACAGAAGAGCAGGACACACTCTCCTTTTAAACTTAAAGTGAATTACATTGTACTTTTTCTTTTACAGCATATAGATAATAACAGCAATGCAAGCTGGTCAGTGGCACCCAGCTAAATGCTAATGTCAAAATGCTATCATATTTACAATTATATTCTCATACTATTTAGCATGTCATGTTTCAAAATATTGCTATTTTAGATAGGTGTGTTAGCATGCTAACATTTAATAATTAGCATGAATCACAAAGGACAGCTGATGCAAGTAGACATATCATTCATTTTGTATGTGTGTGATCATAACCCAAATTGGACAAAATAAATTTTTTATCAGCTAGTGGCACTAGTAGAGGAATAATAAATTAGATTTCTAATTAATGTCTTTTGGCAAGGTGTCTTGTGTCACACTTTGGCTTGTTAAACAACCAAACATTCACTGTGGGAAATGGGCTAAGATGATATAGTAGGCTAGTCAGCTGTATTTGTATAGCGCCATATCACAATAAAAGTAATCTCAGGACACTTTGCAAAGTAAAGTGTAGACCTTATTATTGTTATTGTTATTATTATTATTATTATTACTACAGAGGAAGAACCCAACAAATCACCCTGAGCAAGCACTTGGCAACAGTGGGGAGGAAAATCTCCCATGATTAAAACAGGTAAAACGTCTTTGAGCATCCTGCTCAGGATGGGGTCTAAGAGACATGTTGATCAGTGGTCCCCAACCCCCGGGCCGCGGACCGGTACCGGTCCGTGGATCAACTGGTA